>NC_140166.1:134561808-134645910 GCF_963971535.1 Notolepis coatsorum | reverse complement strand
GTGTGTGTCATATATGTTATGATGAATTGAAAATGGGGGACCCTGATGTAAACAAGACGAAAGTCTTTCTCTGGTCTGCATCCCCTTAACAATTGTGTGTATTGAGCCGTACTGTATTGTACCCATTCTGCAATCTGTTAATAAAGTTTTCAATCAATCAATCAATCAATCAATCAAACTCTCTCTCTCTCTCTCTCTCTCTCTCTCTCTCTCTCTCTCTCTCTCTCTCTCTCTCTCTCTCTCTCTCTCTCTCTCTCTCTCTCTCTCTCTCTCTCTCTCTCTCTCTCTCTCTCTCTCTCTCTCTCTCTCTCTATCTCTATCTCTCTCTATCTCTCTCTCTCTCTCTCTCTCTCTCTTTCTCTCTCTCTCTCTCTCTCTCTCAATATATTCAATGTATCTCAATGTATTATTATTATTGTAATTATTATTATAATAATGCAATTAATTATTAATTGGTAAAATTGTTATTTCAGCAGCTGTACATTCTGAGTTTAAAATATTACCATCTGTAATTAAACTGGATTTGTGTTAATTATGCCTGCAGAAATATGCCCAAAAAAGAAAGATATCAGAAAATGAAGGAGAAAGAGCGCCAGGAAGCAGCTAAGGGTAGCAGATCTATGAATGCCTGGCTGGAACCAACACCTGAGAGAGTGGATGAGGCTGTAGAGGAACCTGAGAGAGAGGAGGAGGATGTAGAAGAACCTGAAAGAGAGGGGGAAGATGTAGAAGGACTTGGGCCTACAAGTAATGTAGAAGAAGAGGTCCTATCGAAAATTGCACTCTTAAAGTATCCTAAAGATCCTGCCCACCAACAAGCTTTTGATCTCAAATGTAATGCCAGTTATGTACAAATGTGTGTTGATAGAGGACCAAGTCAACCTGTACTTAGATGTCCCAAAAACAGAGATGGACGTTCATTTCAAAGAAATTGGTATACTACCAGGCCCTGGTTAAAGTATTCACCAGACAAGGACACAATGTACTGCTTCAGCTGTCGGCTTTTCCTTGGAGAGAAGTACAGCAAGTCTGCTTGGAGAGTGGCTGGATTAAACAGTTGGAGAAAAGGGCTTGAATCTATACAAGAGCATGCAAACCCAGAGGCCCACCTAACAAGCATGGTGCGATGGAACACATACAAAAAGAGTGCTTGTCAAGCAGCTCTTGATGTGTCAGATGTTCAAGGCAAAGCGATAAGAGAGCGAGAGAAACAAAAGAACAGAGACATTTTGACCAGATTGATTGACATCATTTCATATCTTGCACGACAGGGAAAGGCTCTCAGGGGTGATGATGAGTCTGCTGAAAGCTCAAACCAGGGCAACTTCCTTGAACTTGTGAAAATGTTCAGCCAATACGACAGTGTACTGAAGCTACATTTAGATCGTGTCAAAGAGAAGAAAGTTGGAAAGAAGAAGAGTTGGGTTTCTTTACTCTCAAACAGGACACAAAATGATCTCATAAAGGCCCTGGCCACATTCACTAGAAGAGAGATAGGGAAAGAGATGAAGGAGGCAAACATCTACTCAATACTTGTTGATGAAACAACTGATGTGTCTCACTGTGAGCAGGTATCCTTTGTTGTTCGTTATGTGTTTGAAATGGATGTCAAGGAGCGCTTCCTCCAGGTCTGTAACGTGTCCAGAACAACAGGTGAGGAGATGGAGAAAACAGTCCTGGACTTGTTACAGAGCAATGACCTAGAAATAGAAAACATGCGTGGTCAAGGCTACGATGGCACAGCCAACATGAGTGGGCAGTACAAAGGACTGCAAAGTAGAATACTGCAGCACAATGCCATGGCTCTGTATGTTCATTGCCACGCCCACTGCCTGAATCTAGTGCTTGTTGAAAGTGCAAAATCAAGCCTGCACTTTATCACCTTCTTCAACCTTGTGGAGAAGCTCTATGTGTTCTTCACTTCCTCCACAAAACGACATACATCATTTATAAAATGCCAAGAGGACCTGCACCCTGGAGAACGTGTGATTCAACTTCAGAAGCTCTCGGACACACGCTGGGCATGCAGGGAGAGAACCCTGAAGGCCCTCAACAAAGTGATGGATGCTGTGGTGAAGGCCCTCACTGATATCACCGACCAAGAGCCTCCAGATACTTCTGCTGTGGATGCAAAGATGTACATTAAAGCAGTCGACTTCGAGTTCTTCCTTTGCCTGGAGATTGCCACGCCTGTTTTTCAGGTCACTGCACATGCTTCCGATGCACTCCAGAATCAAGGTATTGACTTGTCGACGGCTTATTACGTTGTTTCTGGAGTGGTGGAAACCCTGACCAACCTGAGGACAGAAAAACAGTTTGCCAAACTGTACAAGAGTGCCACAGAGAAGGCAGAAGCTGCTGGAATCAGCATCCCCATAGTCCCCCCAGGACAACAAAGACAGAGAAAGGGGCCAGCCAGGTACAAACAAAGCTCCACAGCAGCCACAGAGAGTCACGCCTTCACAACAGTGGAAGACTACTACAGAGTCAAGCTCTTCTACCCATTCCCTGATGTCCTCTCTCAGGAACTACACAGGAGGTTTAGGGGGGATGGGGAGACACAGTCGAACAAGATCCTAAATGCACTCCACAGTTTGACGAAGGCCAGCAACTGGGCAGGTAAAGATGCCATGGGTCCTGACTCTGCTGAGGCTGTTCACACTGTGTGCATTCTATGGAGGAGAAGAGGAGAAGCTGAAAACAGAGCTCAGGGTTTTCCACGCTTCTTTCCCAAAAACACTCACAGTAAAGGGGATGCTAACAACTCTCAGAGACAACAGCGGACATGACATCTTTCCAACACTGGTGGAAATGATAAGAACATATGCCACCATTCCAGTGTCCACAGCAACAGTGGAGAGGTCCTTCTCCAAGCTCAAACTGGTCAAATCAACACTCAGAAGTCTATGCACAGAAGAGAGGCTCTCTGATCTCCTCCTCCTTGCTATCGAGAAAGACATCCCCATCAATCACAACGAGGTGATTGACATCTACAGGAACATGGCCCCCAGAAGGTTGCTGCTGTAAGGGAGGAAGAAGGTACAGAAAGAGAGGACACAAGCTAGCAATACAGGAAACAAGCTAGCAATAATAATAATTGTATTTACAAACTTAAAAAAGACACATTTTCTCAGTCTTTTCTTTTCCATCTTCAATGTGTCACTCAATGTTATTTTATTCAACAATAAAAAGCTTTAAAAAAAGCCAGTGTTTTGTTTCTCTTTTAAAATTGCAGCTGAATTGCATGTCTTCCAATACCTAAACCTCATTATTATGATAAATCTGAATAAGCTCATTTTGGAAACAGGTGACACAAAAGATAACCAAGAAAACAAACATACTTGTATATCACTCACAGCTACAGAATACACAGCTAAGCTATCTATGGCTACTTTGTTTATTATTAGGCCTGCATGTATTTAAAATTGTACATGGGCTTAATTGCAGGCAGGCTACATATTGTGTTATTAAAGGGACATTATGTAGTTTTGGTGACATCTAGTGGTGAAACTGAATGTACCATAGACTTGTATTAACCCCAGAAATTACATTTCATACTTTGTGCCCTTTTCTCCTTTTTGGGCACCTGCCTTTCTAAAGTCCTGTGCACGTCCATGAACTGGACCATGGAGCAACAATATATACTTGTTCTTGCTAATGACATCATTAACGATGATAACGATACTTCACAAGTGTTATGTCCAAAAGGGTAAAATTTCAGTATTTCATTCACTAATTACTTATTAGCTCAATAAGATAGATTCTTTATTGTCCTCTTGGGGGACATTTAGTTTGACACACCTGTACAGTGTACACTCAAGAACAATTTAACACAAAGACAATATTCATGATTAGGGCTGTCTGCATAGGAGGTGTCGACTAATCTATTAGTTGATTTAATCGAAAGTTTGAGGTTCTCACATGCAATCACACGCACCCGGAAATCTAGAGCTTATCAGAGATGTACTTATAGTTTATAATTTTTCAGGAAATGACACATTCAGCATAAAAATAAAAATAAACATAAAATCGACTAATTGACTAACACAGTCTTGGTCAACTAAGTCGGGGCGGCCCTAATTCTGTTTTTGGTAGATTTTTATTACTATTTGGCAGTCCGGTAGAGAGAGAGAGAGGAAGAATGGGAGATAGATGGGGGGAGGACATTCGGCAGGGGTCGCCGGGTCCGGGAGTCGAACCCGGGACTGCCGTGTTGCGACGCAGTGCAGTACGTGGTGTGCTACTTGAGCGCCCCAAGGGATGGCCCTAATTTGACAATATCCTTCATTCACCATTCATCTCCCCACCTCGAATTGAGTGTCTTGCATTCGGTGCTGCTAAATAACAGTAACAAGTATTTCTTGACAAGGGTTCCCAGTAGGGATGTCCGATGTTATCGGCCTACCGATATTGGCATTCAAATGTAATATCGGAAATGATCGGTATCGGTTTTCAAAAAATAAACATTGAACATCCCTAGTTCCCAGACTAATGTAATTCCATTTACATCCCTGTAATGTTTGAGAAGTTTAAGAATCTCTTCCCCTGAATGTTAGAGAGCAACTCATTATCATCATCAGTAATAGCTGATGGGCTGAGAGCTACTTTAGCTACTGAGGAGCAGAGAGCTACTGTAATGTCCTCTCACTCCATGTTGGCTATGACATAGCTCTACTGTAATGTCCTCTCACTCCATGTTGGCTATGATATAGCTCTACTGTAATGTCCTCTCACGCCATGGGGTGTAAAAAATACCCAGAAATTATAAAGTATGGGTACCGTTTCAAAATCGTACTCAAGTAAAAGTCAAGAGTATCTGGCTAAAAACACACTTGAGTAAAAGTAAAAAAACTTTTAAAAGTACTAAAAAGTCAAAGTAATTTTTTTTTATTTATTCCGGGGCAATGAAATGTTCAGTTTCGTCCTCTTCATCACTCGTACTATCATTTGTGACCATCTTCTGTAGCTTGTCACTCTGACTGTCTATTCTTCTGATAGCAGGTGTTTAATCAAAGATCCCCGCGTTCTAGTCTTGCACAAGGACCAATCAGCATGGGTATGGGCCGGTACATTTTTTCCATTGATGGGGATTTGATTGGCTGTTTTTAAATAAAGTGCAGCCGTAGGATTAATAACGTTAATGTTAGTTCGGCCAGAGAAACAAATATACTAATTAAAATGGTTGGACCTGCAATATTTGTACTTTGTACTTTGTAGGTCTGCATTTTAAATGTAAGGAGTAAAAAGTACGTTTTTTTTCTCTGAAATGTAATTGAGTAAAAGTATACAAACCTAATAATACTAGAGTAAAGTACAAATCCCCAAAAACAGTACTTAAGTATTGTAACGAAGTACAATTACTCAAGTACTTTACACCCCTGGCTATGACATAGCTCCATTGTAATGTCCTCTCACTCCATGTTGGCTATGACATACTTCAAATAGATCCGAACGGAATATGACTGATATTTTGAGCTCCAAGCCTTGACATTTAGCCTTTATCCTATTTTCACACTAGCGCTCATCTCCTTATGCTTTCTCTTTAGTTCTTATTGTTCTTAGCTCTATTCTATTTAAATCTTTCTAAAAAAATTCTTATGTACCCCAGTTGCTATTGCATGTACATGTTTGTGTTTTATTACACGTGACGTATATATATGTTCATACATACCAACTATTTCGCCTGTTTTATTCTCCACCTTATTATGATCATCCATAGCAACACTACTAACACCGACATCCAAGAAGGGGGATCCCCCCTTGAACGCGTAATTATTTTCCGTAGCCGCATTTTGCGGAGACGCTCTCTGATTGCCACTGACTGACGCTCTCTGATTGGCCACTGACATGTGCGCCCAATCGCGTGACGAGCTGTGTCTTTGCCCATTTCCGCGTCGAACAGCAGCAAACTACCTAGCGCCTAGTTTATCACTGGTTAAGCTTAGGCGACTCTTTCGAAGTTGGTTAAGGTTAGCGTTTGGAATCAGGGCTGGTGTTCTATCGCCCTGCTCTAAGACAAACTCTAACCTTAACCAACTTCGAAAGAGTGGCTAAGCTTAACCGGTGTAGAAACAGGCGTCACACGATTGGGCGCACCAGAAACGTCAGTGGCCAATCAGAGAGCGTCTCCGCAAAATGCGGCTACGGAAAAAAAGAACACGCCCTTGAACGGCCCTTCTAAGGTTTCTCTCCTCCATATTGCCTGTGGTGATTTTTTCCTATTCCTAGGTTTTTAGTGAGCTTTCCCTTACCTTCGCTGGGGTATGTCTGGAAGTGTTGCATTTATTTATTTTGGATTTCATGGTGTGTTTTTTAGTTTTGTTTGTTCTTGATTTATTGTGATGTTTCTTCTTGACTTTTAAAGAAGACATGTCCGGTCCATGGGGACATTAACGTGTGTTGTCGGGCCTTACAAATACATTTGATTTGATTTGATTTGTAATGTCATCTCACTCCGTGTTGGCTATGACATAGCTCTATTGTAATGTCACCTCACTTGTGTTGGCTAAGACAGCCCTACTGATACATGGAGTAAGACATGTAAGACATGACTTACTGGGCCTGGTTTGCCAGTTCGAGGTCCTTGATCTTCTCAGCCAGGTCAGTGGTGGCCAACACGATCTTGCCTCTGATCGCATCCACCTGCTCCCTCAGCTGCTCAATATTAATCTCTGCTGATAGGCTTCCTGTGGAGAGACAAACATGTGATGTGACAAAATTCCAAAAGTCCTTTTCCACTACAAATGGGGGGTAGTAGGACAAACATTTACAAAAGGTTACACAACATTTGAAGTTAAAGGAACATGACAACATTTTGGGAAATTAGCTTACCGTCTTCTCCAGAGAGAGACAAAAAGATAGATACTAGTTTCCTCTCTGTGCGTTCAGTAGAAAGCTATCTGGCTGCATGTTAGTGGACATGGCCGGTTAGCCTTCTGGAGAGGTGTTAGTTGGACAATGCCTGCTAAGCTAGGCTAACGTGCAGGCAGATAGCTTTCTACTGAACGCACAGAGAGGAAACTGGTATCTATCTTACTGTCTCTCTCTCTGGAGAAGACGATAAGCTAATTTCCCAAAGTGTTGGCGTGTTCTTTTGATTGTGAGTGAGGACAAGAGAGTAAACTGATTGTACCATGTGCCAAAGCAAGGACAACGACGAGGACTGCGACGATGGAGAACTTCATGGCTGCTAGTTGATGAGACACCTAAGGAGACAATTATTCGGTTGTTTCATTATGATCTGAGGACCCAGGTAAAAAACTATGCTTTAATATACTTAATGTATCAATATGTGCATTGTAAGTACATTAGTACTTTTTGTACAAAATGTTAGTACAAAAAAAGTTTATTAAATTTGTGTTTCAATTTTTATTGTACTCTAACCAAAGAAAGGACACTAAGCCGGCGATCATATCACTTGACGCTGAAAAGGCATTCGACCAGATCGAATGGAAATATATGTTCAGTGTCCTCCAGCGCTTTGGTTTCGGTGACAGGTTTCGTTCTCTTATTGGAATGTTGTATGCTCATCCCAGAGCTTCCATTCTTACCAATTCTGATAGATCTGACTCCTTCCCACTCCATTGCGGCACCCGACAAGGATGTTGTATTAGTCCCTTACTGTTCAATTTAGCCCTCGAACCCCTGGCTATCAGTATCAGGAGTCATCCCAACATTACAGGAATAAAGTTGGGAAAGTATGAGAGCCGTATTTCGCTATATGCGGATGATGTGGTCCTGTATCTTGCTGATCCTGCCTCCTCCGTCCCATGCCTCCTAGATTTAATCAGGCAGTTTGGTACTTTCTCTGGTTACTCCATTAACTGGGAGAAAAGTGTGTTCATGCCCATCTCAGGGAGCCTAGACTCTTCCTTTACTGACAGCTTACCCTTTAAAATAGAATATGACCACTTCACCTATCTGGGAGTAGTTATACCAAAGGATCCCAAACTCCTATTTAAACTGAACTTTGGTGAAATGGTCTCAAAATTGAAGAAAAATATGGAGAGGTGGAGAATTTTGCCAGTGTCTTTGGTGGGGCGTGTGAATGTCATAAAAATGGTGGTTCTCCCCAGGTTGCTTTACCTTTTTCAGAGCGTGCCTATTTTTTTGACTGCCTCTTTCTTTAAACAGATAGACACTATACTTCTGCCATTTGTCTGGGGCTATAACGCACATCGTATTTCAAAAGCACACTTGCAGAAGCCAAAGCATATGGGGGGGCTGGCCCTGCCGGTATTCCAGCACTACTACTGGGCTGCTAATGCAAGGGCCATGACCTTCTGGCAAGATTACTTCATAGGTGATGCTACAGTAGCCATGGACGCCCCAAGGTGGCTAGACATGGAGGCGCATGTGAACCTAAAAAGCTCTCTTCCTGCAATGTTATTTTCTAAGTGTGATACGATTAATAAGATGGCTCTCAACAATTTTATCCTTCGGAACTCACTGAGAATATTGAGTCAAATCAAAAAGGTTTTCAAAGTACCTTCAACCTCGGCATATGCTCCAATATGTGATAACCATAATTTTCCCCCTGGTCAATCTGATATTGTTTTTTCATTATGGAAGGGAAAGGGACTGGCCACTATTAAAGATCTATATGTTGATCGTCACTTTGCCTCATTTAACGAACTTAAGTCTAAGTTTAATCTTACAAGCTCACACTTCTTTCGTTACCTGCAGGTTAGAAAGTATGTCCGCAGTAATATCCCAGACTTTGAGACATGTCCTGCTGATTACCAGTTTTATAATCTCATGAGCCGATCACCAGTTTCAAAACACCTGATCTCTGATTTTGTTTCATATTTATCTGTCCAATCTATGGCTTCCTCCAACCACATTAAAGATGCATGGTCCACAGAGCTTAGTATGGAAATCTCTGATGAGATGTGGGAGGAGGGACTTAGCAGGATACATAAATGTTCTATTAATGCCAGAGTCCAACTTATACAGTTTAAGGTCATTCACAGACTACATTACTCTAAAACCAAACTGCATAGAATCTATCCCTCTGTATCGCCTATCTGTGATCGTTGCATGTCCGCAGAGGGTAATCTTTCACATATGTTTTGGTTTTGTCCCAAGCTATTTAAGTACTGGGTAGACATTTTTGACTGGTATACCAAGGCGTACAAAAGAGAGATTGCCCCAGACTGCCTTCTAGCTTTACTCGGCTGTTCAGCTAACACTGCAGAATTACCTTACAATGAGCAGGAGGCCCTGATGTTTGGTATGGCTGTGGCCAAAAGAATTATCCTGAAGGAATGGAAAGACACGTCGTCTCCAAATTTTAAAAGATGGCTCACTGAGATGGTCTCCTCTCTGCAGCTGGAAAGCATTCGTCACAGTAGGTCTGAGACCTTGAACAAATTTGAAATGATATGGGGTCCCTTTTTGGAATGCTTAGCTAGAACATAAGTGCTTCTCAATGTCCTCCTGTGTATTTTCTGTACTATGTATTGGTGTTGTCAGGATAGTGGAATTTCGATCTTCGATGCGATACCTTTTTCGATACCACCGGGAAAAAGGTTCAATCTTAAATTATAATTTTTTTTGATAGGTTTTGCTTCTGTTGCTGGTTGGTTCTCCTCAGCTTCTCTCTGGTACTGTAGGAGAGGATAGATATGGCACTTTTGAAACCCTTTGTTTATCTTTAGATCATACATTTGGAAATAACTGTTCATCTCACTTCAGATTTGTTGCAGAGCATGGTGTTTTCTCAGGCAGACAGATGTAAACACTGGTCTGTGTTGCATGTGCCTGACGGGCTGAACTGTTTGTATTGCAGTCATGTTCCGACTTAACTGAATGCACATGTGTGTGTGTGGACTGCTGTACTATTGCGGGTATTGAAGTGAACAATGCAACTTCCTTTTTTTTATTTTATCTTTTTTTATAAATGATTAGGTGTCGATATTTCGGGAAATGAGTATTGAAACAGTTTTGGGTATTCAGAATCGATATGTGTCGATTTTTCGATATTTTCGACAACACTACTATGTATGTGTGTATATATATATGTATATATATATGTATTTGTATATATGTCAGAGAATCAGCCCCTTGTGTCCTTAGTGTATAGCATATGACATGGTGTATGTTTGTTCATTGATGTGACAGTGTCTGGCAACATACTGTTTGTGTTCTTTTTATTTATTTTTTATTTTCTTTGTGTTTGTGATTTGTCTTGATGTGTGTTTGTGAAACTATAAAAGCTGAAAATAAAATATTATAAATTTGTGTTTCAATGTACTATTACAACGTGCATTACATTTACATTTACATTAGTCATTTAGCTGACGCTTTTATCCAAAGCGATTTACAAGTTCTGTGAGTCAAGTAGTGTTAGTCAGTGTTTAAGTGCACTTGAAAGTATATTAATATGCAATACAACTTAAGTTAATACATTGTATTCATTCTAAGTATATTTTTTCCTCATTTCTATATTCAGATCTAATTTTGTTTGCCTATATTTATGTATTTCTACTATTACCCTGCTCATAACTGTACCTCTCCTCACCCCTCCCCCATGCCGCTATGATGCCCGGAATTCCCCAAGGGGATCAATAAAGGAATATCTTATCGTATCTTATCTTATATTAAACATTAACACCAGAGAGTGTACTACAAGTAGTAGTTTCTTAGTCATTTTTTAAAGTATGCTTCAATACATTTTGTATACCAATGTATACATCAAATAATTACACAAAAAAGCTGTTGCTGTTGCTGTTAATATACTTAAAATAGTATATACTTAAAAGTGCATTTTACTACTAGCCTAACAGAAAGGTATAATAAGATATATTACAAATAAGTATACTAATATCCATTACAACTTAAATTGTATTTTAATGTATTTATTTTAAGTGTATTAAATGTTGATATCAGAGAGTGTACTACAAGTAGACTGTTCAAAAGAATGCTTTAATACATTTAAATATAAGTACTACAAGTGTATTGGAATATATTGTTAATAAGTAGAATTTATGGATTACCTTATACGTTTGTTTTTAGTATACTTTAAAAAAAAATGTATTTTAACTAGTCTAACAGAAAAGTACAATACAATGTGGTAGAAATATGCATAATTAACACTATTATTAATATTAATTTATTGTAATACCATATCCCTCCACTAGGACATTAACAGGTCATATTGAAGGTCACTTGAGGCCATGCCTGTCAATAACAAGTGTCAATAACAAAGTATCATGTAATTTGTGAATAATGTGTCATCATGTGTTGACATGATGACTGAATTCTGTGTTTTTGGGATAAGGGGAAGAGCATCCAAGCTGATTGGATTAAGGGTAATTTACATCATGAATTAGATGTCCAATAACCCACAGGAGAAATTACACAAGGGTCATTGATTTGTATGATGAGAATAACCCTCCTCTTTTATTTATTATAAAAGCTGATGTTACCGTGTGCTTTTCAGTCTCTCCTCCAGAAGTTGATGGAACGCTGGGGGTAGTAAGCTAGTAACAGATAAACTCAGCTTAGAGCTGAGTTATCTCTGATGATGGACGTAGCTGCATTGGGCAGAGGTAATGATGCAATATCTCTGATTAGCAGAGACCCAGAGACTCAGTTACTGTAAGAATTGTCGGTATCTTTAATACAACTTTCTTCAAATACACCTTAAGGTAAGACTCTGTTTTTATATTATTGCTGTGACTCGTAATTATTCTCACCGTATGGGCTAAACTGTGAATTACATAATTGTGTAAAGTGAATTTGCATAATTGTCACAACAATTTTGGCACCCCAGATGGGACCCTAAACTTGACTTTTCCTAAGCCAGGGGCTGGACTTGTCAATACAGGGTCAAAAAGATAAAACGAACCAAGCCCATATTTAATGGTGAGAATTCTCAGAGATGATTTGAAATATTTTCTGTATAGAACCACATCTGAGACTGAGCTCCAGTGGCTGAGAGATGCATCTGGCTGGAGTTTATGGTCTCTAAGATCGGTATCAAAGAGTTTAGGCCGGAACACTTGGATTTTGATACAGGTGGGGATAGACTACAAAACTTAAGAGGTCTGACATGACTTGGAAGAACGCCAGTTTTTCGTGTGGCTGCGGTCTGTGGCTGAGATAAGAGCTGACTCACAGGGCCAGGGGCAGAGGATTCTTTCTGAGTAAAGCACGCAATGAGAGCAGAACAAATTACAGAAATATATTATAATGGAATAAGCTAGCATTTAAAATAGTGTAGAATCAGAAGATTATTGGTTGTGTAAGGGGTTTGAGGCCCTCTGCAGAAAATTATTGCAGGAAGGAAAGGTTGAATAGAATAAAACCATTGTAGCTTACCCACTTACCAAGATCGTATGAGTAAACAGTGGGGTTATCTTGATGAAAGACAGGAGAAGATGCGTAAAAAGACTGGCGCCGAGATTCATTATGTTGGATAATTGAGATTAGGGAAGCTGGCTATAGCACATAGGTATTAAGTCCTGTGATCTCTGAGATTTGTTATCAGTCCTGAGGAGGCTGGATAAAAGGAACCGTAAATTGCATGCATAGAAATAATAATAATAATTATAAACAAATATGTTTAAACCAGGTCCCAGTATATATGCTGGCCGAAAAAGATTGTATCTATAAATATTCAGGTCCCAGAATAATGCTGGCCAAAAAAGATTGTATCTATAAATCATGGTCCCAGAAAATATGCTGGCCGGAAAAGATTATGATCTATAAACCAGGTCCGGACGTCAAAACGTTAAAACAAATTCTTAAAAAAAGAAGTTATAATTATTTCAGAAAGAAAAAAGAATAATACAAATTCCAAAAGAAACGGAAATTAAACAAACTAGATATTAATTATAAGTAGTTACGTTTTAAACATGCAACATAAGTGTAACAGTGGGTAGACACTGACAGTTCAAGCCACTGCAAGGTGGTCCGAGCTGATAAGCACACAGACACACAGACACAGGGCCCGTGTCATATATACTGAGATACATGGGGGTATATGTTTTAATGGCCAGTATTGTTGTGTGTCAATGTTTTGTCACAGTTTTTGTCAATGTTACTACTAACCACCAGTGTTAGATACAAGGAAAATAATACGTATATGAGAGAACAGAACCCAAATTCTGGAGGATGACAAGATCGCCTTGATCACACAATCTCTTCATCAAATCTGTTAAAAGATCGGCACAACACTGCTGATAGTACTCTCAATGGTATTTATTTTGGTGGATAAAGACTGTACAGTTACCCATCAATTGAATGCCCTAACCCGAGCCCCGAAGAAGAAAGAGCTACTATGCTCGTATATAGACCATTCCTGATGAGGAAGCTGAGGAAGCTAGTAACGTGCACTGGCCTCCCCGACCCAAGTGTTAAGGGAGGACTCGTTTTTACAACGGATCTACACATTTTAATTCAAGTGCACAAACCAAATTATGCAGAAATAAGTTCTATCCTAGGAGTGTTAAAGCTGAAATGGCGAATGGTGCGAGGGGATTTCCCTGCACAAAGACATTGGGCAGATAACAATGAGTACCGGGCCCAGATAGAAGCTTTGAAAATACGAATCAATCAGGCATTTCCCCTCCGTTCAAACTGGAGAAGGATAAAAGCTTGTAAACAACTAGAAAATGAGTTTTTGGATAGACTATGTGCAGTTTTTCCGATCACAGCGGCAGAGCTATGCCTCCAGCTGACATTCGGGGGAACACAGAACAGCAAATGGGAAACTGAGAACAAAGTACAGTAGTGCAGCTCAGACGTCTTGCATAGGGTGTGAGACAACAAGATTAAATGAAGTATTAAGATATGCAAGTCATGCAGAACAAGACCTGAGAAACGAAGGGTGACAGTGAAGTGACAGTGAGAAATCGATTACAGTTGTCCCCACGAAAGGCATTTGAGCGTCCAAATGTCCAACCTTTTGGTCTAAACGGACCAGACCACACCAAAAACAGATACCATAAGACTCACCCTAATAAGGCAGGAGGGGAGAGTAGTCGCCTGGGAAGCAGGAATGCATGTTATAAATATGGTAGAGAGAATGCCCTAAGACCAGAAGACTAGACGACAAAAGGGGGGCCGGTGACAGTGATAGTGAGGGTGACAGAACCCGACAGGAGGGGGGGGGGGGGGGGGGGGGCAGAACTCTTACGGACAGAGTGAGGGAACAGACAGCACCTCAAAACTTTGTAGAATTAGCCGAAACAATTAAATACATCAAATGTAATTTACATGATAAAAGGGAAAATACAGAGATATTAAAACAAATTCTGTGAGTTATCTGTACAACTGCCTGAAATGAAATATAAATGTTTCTCTATTTCAGACAGCACAACTCACGGCTCAGTCTAAAGTAGAAAGAACAGACAGACAGCTGGGCAAGGCAGGCTGGTGGTGTTGTGTGAGCAGGCTGGTGGGCTCTGACAAGAGGTTATCAAGATCAAAGTGGGCAAATAATTTCAGGCCTGCGGCTTTCACTGAGGCAGACTTGTAGTGCCGTGGACAGACAGAGGCACAGACTATAAAGGGCTGTTTCCCTATTATAACTATATTGAGCTATGGTTAAAACCATTGTTCAAAAGGGGGGAGGATAGAGAAAATAGCCATTTGCCATTTATTGGGATACAACTAAATAAAATAATTTAAAGATTTCTCACAAAAAAAACGTGTGAGAAATGCCTTACTTATAGGAAGTGAGAAATACTTTTATTATCCCGAGGGAAATTTTACACTGCAAATTGCTCAACATCAAAGTGATCAACTTGCCTAAAATAAGAATAGAATAAAATAGAATAAAAATGGAATAAAATAATATAGTAACAAAATACTGAAGTCTACAGTAGGTGTAATATTGCACATTGCTGTTTCAAAACTAAGAGTCCAGGAAGATGGCAACCATTGATTGTTTTACTGTTGTCTGTTCTCAAATTACAATTGTGTAAAACTGAAATACACAACAACAACAAAAAAGAATAATCACACAATTGTTGTCAATGACATTGCATTACAGTATACAATACAAATACATTGTATGTGTAAAATGACTTCAACTAAATGTAAGATGACTAAATGAGCTAAAGCCAAATGTCACTTAAATACTGATATGAATGTGCCTTTTAAATAAAGTACAATATGTACAAAGTTCACTCAACTAAAATATGAAACAGAAAGTCCTTTAAGTTGACTGAGAATTAGCATAACATTAGCAATACAGGTAGGATAACCAGAAGCTAACACGAATGTATCCAAACTAAGCAAACATGTTAACTGAGAATTCACAGACTCACACAGGTGAAATAAATTGCAAAATGATGTTTGCACAATACAAAAACTTACAAGCAATAATTTCCAAGGCTGGAAGAATAGGAACTGCATGCTGAGAGCAGACCTCATATCAAAATACCTTCTGGGGTAATGAAATAGCTGACCTGGCAGTGTCACGTGACTGAATCAGCCAACAGCATCAAAGCAGGAATAATGCTAAAGAAAATTAGTGCAGTACTCAAAATGTCCACAAGAGAAAAAAAAAGAAAAACACAATGAGCAAAACAAGTTTGAATAGAACATGACACTGTCGCTCTGTGCTCAGTGAGGCAGTGAGGCACAGTGATGTATTGTATAGTCTGATGGCTGTACATGTACATATATGTGTTACAAGAAGCAAGGAATCATTCTTTCCATCCAAGTTATAAATAGCCTAGAAGGGATAGAAGAAAGAAAGCAGGAATAATGCACCAATCTAACAAAGGTTCTAGTTTTTCTATCCGCTCTCAGGTGAAATAAGCCCTACCGAAACCACGGGAGGGCCCACTTCATAGCCTGCAACCAGGAGATTGGGTGGTGGTCAAAGATGGACCATACCAGGTCCTGCTCATCACCACGTCTGCATTCAAGGTTGCAGAACAACCAAACTTGGATCCATGCGAGCCACTGCAGGAAATGTTCGAGCCACAATATTTCCCTTCTTAAAAGTATCCTTGAAAAAGACGATCAAAGATTTCTATGATAAAACCAAACAAAAGTATTCGTGAGAAGCCCTGGTTAGTTAGGCGCAGAGTGGGCCAGTTATATTGAATAATCAATATTTCCAACGGTCCACTATCTTATTATTTTTCCTTTTTTGTTTTGAGGTAATCCTGGGTGGAGACTTTAGCTCTGTAGAGGGTACGCTTCCAGACTTTAGGGTTGTAGAGTTCAGCGTTTAAAGTAGCCTTGAGCCCGGCACGCATCAAAGAAGACGGTTAGGTTTAAGGTAGTTATATGAGTGGTAGGGAACCAGGGTTGCTCAAATACAAATATCATTGTATATGTTTAGGGTTTGACACCAAGGAAGTTTTTGCTCACCATGTTTTCTGTTTGTATTCTGTGTAATAGTATGCTACTTGTTTGATAGTAGTGTCTATTGCTAATATTTGTTCCTCTTGAGTGTAAATTGTCTTGGTGCTATACAGTAGTTTGTTAACTGTGCACTATAGACCAGTTTGCCAGTAGCAGTGTTTCAGCTGTGCACCAGTGAGTCTTTGTGGTTCTAAGTAGTGATTAGTGTTTTAAATATGGCTTCCATTGTGAAAGACTTTATACACACTCCTTCAATGGAGTTATTGACTCAGTGTACAAAGGAACACCTGCAAAAGATTTTTGAGAACTGTGAGATTGGGGTGACTGATAAACATGAAGGAAGATGTGAGAGTATTGTTGAGAGACACATTGGTGGAAAGGGGGATTTTGTCTGATATAGATGAACCTGTCATTTCACCTACAGTGACCCCTGTAGCTTTGACCTTAAAGGAGTTGTTAACTCTTAGTATGGAACATGACAAATTTAAAGTGGAAGTGAGGAAATAATGAGGTGCAAGGCTTTGTAATTTAGTATATCCTTACATTATACAATATTGCTACTGACTTAAATATTTCCCCTTGAATATAGTTAACATGTTGTTTCCATGTTAAAATGTATGATAATCATGCATAAAAGTTATAACCACCACCGGCAAAATCCATACTGGGTTCAGTCCTGGATATATTATGGGCCACAGCAATTATCTGCAGTAGCCAGCGGATTTAACAAAGAATAGGAGAGGGAATATTATTTCCCCCGAGCAGGTATACCTGGTCTGCAACACTAAAACCTATAGTTGTATACCTAGAGAAAATGTCAAAGGGTACCTGTTATTTAGCTTATCTGACACCATTAATCAGAAAAGCCAGTATGACCCGAGTCAGTCGCAGTGGGTTTTGCTCAGCAACGAATGTGCAATTTCTTTGTTATTATGTTTGTTTTTACTACCTTTTTTATCGAAACATCACTGTCACTTATTGACCTAAACTCCGGACTCAAAGAGGAGTTTAGAGACACTTTATCATGCCAAGACTGGCCAACGGAGATCAGACGGGACAAAGACAACGCGGGAGACAAAGACGGCAGGACAAAGAAGAAACACAGAGGGAAGAGGAGTGGGATCAGATTAAGACTAAGAAGATCTGCTTACCGTCCGGCTATTCCATCTATCTTCCTGGCGAATGCACGTTCGCTAGAGAGTAAGATGGATGATTTACGAGCACAGGTCCGATTCCAGTGAGAGATGAAGGACTGCAATATCCTGTGTTTCACGGAGACCTGGTTGAAACCAGTGACTCCGGATCACAGCATCTCTCCCTCCGACTCCTTCACCATCTTCAGAGCGGACCGTACAGAGGCCTCCGGGAAGAGCATCGGTGGGGGTGTCTGTCTTATGACCAACAACGGCTGGACTAGCCCTAAGGAGGTACAGATACTCTCCCGATCATGCTCCGCCGACATGGAACACCTCTTGATCCAATGTCGCCCCTTCCATCTTCCACGCGAGTTTACTGCAGTAATCATGACATCCTCCCCAAGCGAACGTCGGCAGGGCGCTAGCGGAGCTACACGACCATCTAAACACACATCAGATCAAGCATCCAGACGCGGCCATGATTGTAGCCAGGGATTTCAATCAGGCAAATTTGAAAAAAGTCATGCCGTCTTTCTTTCAACACATCGTCTGCTCCAAAAGGGGAGGAAATACACTCGATCACTGCTACACCCCGTTCAGAGCCAGATACAAGGCTGTACCGGCTCCACCACTAGCGGGAGCGACGAACACGTCGGATCATGCCGCCATCTTGTTGGTCCCTGCTTACAAACAAAGATCACGTGACACGACGGCGTGAAAAGATGGACGACCAATCAGAAGCCACGCTTCAGGACGCACTCGATGACGTCGACTGGGGAATGTTCGAGGGAAGCACCAGTGACGTCAGCAAGTTCACAGACACCGTTGTGAGCTTCATAACAACACTCGCTGACAGTATTATCCCCACAAAGAAGGCGAGGGTGTTCCCGAACCAGAAACCATGGGTGGACAGTACTATCAGAGCAGCTCTGAACTCTCGCACCACTGCTTATAACCTTGGCAGAGAGTCAGGAAACATGGAAGAGTACAAGACAACAGTCTACACTCTGCGCAAGGCTGTTAAACTTGCTAAGAGGACGTATGCTGACAAGATGGAGGCACAAATGGCACAGAATGACACAAGAGGCTTATGGCAGGGACTGAGGACGATAACTGACTACAAAGTCAGCGCCCCCTCAATGGGGAGCGACGACGCCTCCCTCGCGGACCAGCTCAACACCTTCTACGTGCGGTTTGGTGCAAACAAAAAAACAACGCTGCTACCTCAATGGCTAGTGACGTCACTGGCGCACCGGCTGTTGTGGAGGGGGGGGGGGGCATCCGCGGGGGGGCGGGGACGCTCTCTCATTGATGGTACACAGTGTGAGAAGAACATTTATGCAGGTGAACACCAGAAAGGTGGCTGGCCCAGATGGAATAACAGGACGCATACTTAAGTCCTGTGCTAACCAGCTAGCCCCTGTGTTCACCACCATATTTAATCGATCCCTGAAGGAGTCAGTGGTCCCTGCCTGCTTCAAGATGTCTACCATTATCCTGGTACCAAAGAAACCCTCCCCAGCAGGTCTCAATGACTACAGACCGGTGGCACTCACCTCTGTGGCCATGAAATGTTTCGAGAGGCTGGTCAAGGATCACATTTGTGCCTCCCTCCCCAGTGATATGGACCCTATGCAATTTGCATACAGGCCAAACAGGTCCACTGACGATGCGGTCTCCCAAGTACTGCACAGCACCCTCTCTCACCTGGACCGTCAGAAGGGGGGCTATGTGAGACTGTTGTTCATTGACTACAGCTCAGCGTTCAACACCATAGTCCCCACCAGACTTGTGGACAAGCTGATCGAGCTAGGTCTGAGCTCCGCTCTGAGCGCCTGGATACTGGACTTTCTGAGTGAAAGGCCCCAGGCGGTCAGGGTGGGGGGTCAGACCTCCAACACCATCACCCTGAGCATCGGGTCCCCCCAGGGCTGTGTTCTGAGCCCCCTGCTGTACTCACTATGCACACATGACTGTGTGGCCAAGTTCAGCTCCAACTCCATAGTGAAGTTTGCGGACGACACAGTGGTGGTGGGGCTGATCTCGGACAACGACGAGAAGGCCTACCGGGAGGAGGTTGAGGTGACAGGAAACATGTGGGTTGCTGGTAAGCACAATGTCCATTTATGAAAAGAAAAAAACTGTGAAGCGGTGAATGTTTTAAAATGAATGAGGCATAAATTATATGCCAAGGTTGAGAAATTATAAATGTACCACCGATTATATAACATGAAGTGTTGAGATTCATATGCGTCCAGGAATTTGCCGGAAACTCCGGGAATGGAAAGACAGAGTCAAGCATCGGCTTGCAGTTGTGCATCATGGGACTTGTGACAAGAGGGGCCTGAGCAACCCAAATGAGCTCCAGGCTGCCATCAACAGCAACAGGAGGGAGGGCCTGCGACAGAACTTTGGCAGCTCCCTGTTCACCTACTGGGCCAACAGGACCCCACCAGGCTGTCATCCCCAAGCTCCCCATGGCCTCCATGGGCATGTCTGTGGGAATCAACAGGGCCTCGATGACCTCCAACCATGATGATCAAGAAAGTACAGAAGCTGAGCGCTGCTCTAAGTGAGCAGGTTGATGAAAGAAAGGAACAGGTGGACTAACTATTGGGATAACTTCCCAATTAGAAGATACACAAGATATGGAAGTGTGCCAGGTCATGGGTGTAAACTGGACTTGATGAAATGCAGAGGAAATGATTGTGCTTATAGGTAAATGTTAACATGTTCACAATATATTGCTAGAAAGGAAGAATAGATATGACAAGAAAGGTAAACAAACAAATGCCCCAGATGAGAGTGTGATAACAAAATTGGGTCTATGGCTCTGTTATGTCTTCACACTAGAACTGGAGGAAAGGCCATGTCATATTCCTTCAACCTTGGCTGTGTTTAATTAAGAGACAGACGCCTATAGTGTTTGGGCTGTATACTAGTCAGACTAGTAAAATTTTGTACAGAGAAATATGTATTTAACACAAAGTGGATAATATTTCCCTCACAAAAAGCGTACAGGAAAATAAGATACCCATGCACGAGCAAGGGTCTAGGCATGGTGTAGTGGCTATATTAATATAAGTGTTTAAGGGGGGAATTGTGGTAGAAATATGCATAATTAACACTATTATTAATATTAATTGATTCTAATACCATATCCCTCCACTAGGACACGATCAGGTCATATTGAAGGTCACTTGAGGCCATGCCTGTCAATAACAAGTGTCAATAACAAAGTATCATGTAATTTGTGAATAATGTGTCATCATGTGTTGACATGATGACTGAATTCTGTGTCAAACTGATACGAGATTGCTTTTGGGATAAGGGGAAGAGCATCCAAGCTGATTGGATTAAGGGTCATTTACATCATGAATTAGATGTCCAATAACCCACAGGAGAAATTACACAAGGGTCATTGATTGGTTAAGATCAGATTTGTATGATGAGAATAACCCTCCTCTTTTATTTATTATATAAGCTGATGTTACTGTGTGCTTTTTAGTCTCTCCTCCAGAAGTTGATGGAACGCTGGGGGTAGTAAGCTAGTAACATATAAACTCAATTTAGAGCTGAGTTATCTCTGATGATGGACGTAGCTGCATTTGGGCAGAGGTAATGATGCGATATCTCTGATTAGCAGAGACCCAGAGACTCAGTTACCGTAATAATTGTCGGTATCTTTAATAAAACTTTCTTCAATTACACCTTAAGGTAAGACTCTGTTTTTATATTATTGCTGTGACTCGTAATTATTCTCACCGTATGGGCTAAACTGTGATTTACATAATTGTGTAAAGTGAATTTGCATAATTGTCACGACAACAATATACTACAAAGTATACTAATATCCATTACAGACTTCCGGTTCCAGTTCGAGTATGGAGTAGTCATTGTGTGTAACAGCTCCGCTCCTGTTATTTATATTTTGCCTTTAAAAGCCTCTTTTTATACCCCCAATTCGTTTAAACCTGTACGTATATATCACCTGAGGTTTCCAACTAACTATATTGACTGAAAGAACCACAATGTCACAGAAGAAAAGAGAAAACGATCCAAAAAGAGATGACGGTTCAACCGACACGGACTACCTTGCTAAGTTAATAGAAGGGTCCCAGCTCAAGTTCGAAGGCACCATGAAGATAATGGAGAAGACCTTAACAGAAGGTTTATGCTCCCTAACCGACAAGGTTGACGATATCAAAAAATCTATCAAATCCAAAGTCGGGAAGCTATGGGAAGCGGTTGGTGAACAGACCGATCGTATAGAAGAAGTGGAAACCGGCTTGGATAATTGCACTGATAGATTCACGGAGATAGAAGGAACCAACGAGAAGCTAAAATCTAAGATACTCGACCTTGAATACCGATCCCGCAGACCTAATATTCGCATAGTAGGTCTAGATGAATCAGTGAGCTGCGAACAACCCAATGTTACGTTTGCAGGAGTGTTAGTTGAAATTCTGGGATTGGAGACCCTCTCTACAACACCTGAATTGGATCAATGTTACAGAATTGGTGCCCGAAACAACAACAAACCTAGAGTAGTTATTGCTAGCCTACGTCAAATTGGAATAAAAGAAAATTATTCGAGAGGCACGGAAGAAGAATGGTAATCTGAAATACAAAGGGCAACCAGTCTATTTCATTGAAGATTACTGCCCCGAAGTTGTGGTACAACGGTCCCGTTACAAGACCGTGATGTCCCTACTCTACGGCCAAGGTCTCAGACCTACACTATGGTATCCTGCGAAGCTGTCCATCATCAACAAAGACGGTGTGAGGATTTCTTTCTCCTCGCCTGATGAAGCTGAAACCTTCCTGAAGAACCAGAAGGACACCTCATCTAAGCGGGGAGGATAGGCTATAGTATACTGTTTTTTTCTGAACACTTCGTTATGGCTTAAACACCAAACAACGTCATATACATTTTGATAATCTTGATTCATAAATAGGTTTACTATGTGATGCTGGATATCATCTAAATACTTTATTTTAATGGTTCGCTACATCTAGGTTGGGTAGATTAAAGTTAGCTCGTTTTAATGATCTATGATTTTTATGCAAGTCATTGTGTTGGGCCATGACGGGGACCTCTGGAGATTATTTTTTTTATTATTATTTTGATGTTTTCCCTGTGTGTGTGCATTTGGAACATTGCAGAAGATACTAGAATATCAGACGAGCTGCTGCACAGCGCCCTCTCCTGATACGATGGACTAATGGCACTTTTATTAAAATGAAATAGAATATTCTAGAACTTTAACATGCGTTCTGTGAATACACACACAGCTTAGGTCACCTCCGGAGGAAACAACAGTCTTCACAGCGGAACATCGCCCACCTCTGGCCTGGTGGACGTACTGCATATACGTATTTAAACCTCCTTCTTTACTTTTGCAATAGTTCCATTGCCTTTCCTTTCTATTTCTTCTAGGTGTTTAAACTTAGCCAAGTTCTTTTAAGGTTTAAGTAAATGTACTCTACTCTTTGAGGCTTCTTTTATTTAGTTCCAATGCCTTTCCTTTCTATTTCTACGATGTGTTTAAACTTAGTCAAGTTCGTATAAGGTTTAAGTGAATGTACTCTAATCTTTGAGGCATATTTTATTTTTATATCTCCTTTTTATTTAACGGGAGAGTGGCCAAGCCACTGATGATAATCTACTAATGGTAGAATTGATAGTTTTAGACCCTATGGCAATTTGCATAGGGGAGTTAAGGTTGAATTGCTCGATATGGGTATACTGGTTGTGTACTTTAACACTTTCAGTGCCGGCCGTGTTTTCCTTTTTACCCTGTTGAATGCCACCATCCACAGCCAATGTTAACGTTAATATCGCCTAATCTATGTTTTAAATTATGGCTATGTGTCTAATCTGCCCGTCGCTTATCAAAGACTCATTTTCCAGTCAACATTGGCAAGGCAGATTGTATTTGTATCGCTTCATTTCCGTTTGATAGCATTTAGAAAATCACCCGTTTTCCGGGGAAAAACAACCCATGCATATGATAATTGCCTTTTACTGGAATATTCCAGAACGTTGTCATTTGTCGGCCTATTTATGAATCGTTTTTAAATAAACGCTAGATGATCGATAGTATATGTGTGCGCACGCACGCTCGTGCCGTGCGCTGATAATCGCTGCTGTTATTTCCTCATGGCTTTTACAGTCAAAACAGCCATATCACATATCACATAAACGCTTATATAGCCGTGAAAACGAGTCTGATTATCCTAACACTGATAACATAGATTAATTACCTGAGGTCAGATGGTATCCAAATGGTTTATTTCAATTTCCGATCGCCATTCGAAAAAATCGATAATTGTATTGTTCAACGGTGTATACAGTACACGATCCGCGCGGCTCAGAGGCTCCAGAATGAACTCTGGTAGACCCCGGCTGCATCAGTGAGAAGTAAAATGTGGAGTCAGAAATCCGTTCTCCCATTCACTTTCATTGAGTCCATTCCAAAAGGGTAATTTACCATCTGGGAGACGATAGGGGGGCGCTTTTTTCACATCTGAGCGCCGGCGGTCCCTGGATCTCC
Source organism: Notolepis coatsorum (assembly GCF_963971535.1). Classification (NCBI taxonomy): domain Eukaryota; kingdom Metazoa; phylum Chordata; class Actinopteri; order Aulopiformes; family Paralepididae; genus Notolepis; species Notolepis coatsorum. The sequence goes on along the minus strand of NC_140166.1, from coordinate 134,621,888 downwards.
AATGGTAGGCTCGCATGATGCAATATGATTTCAGATCACTAAAAAAATAAATAAAAAAAAATACCCGAGAATACTTGTGACGTGGCATTCAACGGGCGGGTCGTAAACCCGAGAAAAGCCGTGAGTGGCGCTCAAAGTGTTAAAGGGGGGAGGGAAGTGGGAATAGGGGATTATATGTATGTGTATTTTATATGTTTGTTACCATGCTCAAGCTCGGCTCTCAACAGGACCTTAACAGTTGGATATATATCTATTATGAATTGCTACTCCAGACGAATTACACACAGGAATACTGCAACCTGTCTAGACTATGGCTAATTTAAATATCTTGATTTGGAATACAGGGGGTCTCAATATACAACATAAACGCAAAAACGTGCTTACATGGATGAAAAGACAACAGGTTGATGTGGCTCTTTTAAGTGAAACGCACCTTTTATTGGCTGACAATGTAAAGCTGGCGGATAAAATATATCAAAACATAAGGTACTCATATTTTGGCACTAAATCCCGTGGTGTAGCTATAGTAGTGAAACGGAAGTTGAATATTAAATTGTTGGACGTATGGTCTGATGCAAATGGCCGAGTAACTATTGCTAAAATAGATTACTGTAACAGGAAAATCGCTTTGGTAGCGGCTTACGCCCCTAATCTTTACGACGCTGGATACGTTTCTAGATCAAATTAACTTACCTAAACTTTCAAAGGAAGACGCTAAACGGTTAGATGCACCTATTACACTAGAGGAACTTAGGGAGGCTATATCTGAATTGCAAAAGGGTAAAGCCCCTGGCTGGGATGGCATTCCACCCGGAACTGTACCTCTCATGTTGGGATGTAATTGGACCACTATTGCTGGATATGATTTTATACTCAATCAAACAGGGGAACTTCTCCAGGGATGTCAATATGGCACTCATATCTATCCTACTTAAAAAAGATAAAGACCCTACCGAATGCGGTAGTTATAGACCCTTAAGCCTCCTCGGAACCAATCTCAAGCTGTACGCTAAGGTACTAGCCATCCGACTTCAAAAACATATGACATATTTAGTTCATTCACCCTGATCAGACAGGCTTCATAATAATATTAGACGGTTACTGCATGTGATAGACTCCAGCAAGGATGCCGCGCCTCCTATAGCTATATTATCCTTGGATGCGATGAAGGCCTTTGACAGGTTGGAATGGTCTTATTTATGGGCAGTACTTGGAAGGATGGGGTTAGGAAAGGGGTTCATTAATATGATCAAAGTACTATATACAGATCCATCTGCCATGATTTTAACAGGTAAATTCTGTTTCCCACACTTTCCTGTGTCGCGCTCGTCTAGACAGGGTTGTCCTCTTAGTCCCGGACTATTTGCCCTATCCCTAGAGCCTTTGGCACAGTACATAAGACAATCCCAGTCCATAGCGCCGATCTCAATTAAGGGAACACAGCATCACATTAGCTTAGGACGATGAATTATTGTTCATGCAAAACCCTACCACCTCCCTACCTCATCTTCTCAAAGTAATAGATGATTTTGGCAATCTATCGGGATTCAAGATAAACTGTCCAAAATCGGCCTTCCTTCCACTCAATGTGACTGCGAAGGCTACCGCCCTCCCAGCAAATATACCCATAATAGAACACTTTAGATGTCTTGGAGTTGAAATATTCCCCACTATATGCCAAACGGTGATGTATAATTATTCCGGATTCTTAGATAGGATCACAAATTACTTCGGCAGATGGTCAAAATAAAAAAACTCATTACAGGCCCGAGCATCAATAGTTAAGATGGATGTTTTACCCAGAATTAACTTGTTCAGCTCGGTGTTGCCGTTACCCCCCCCCCCCCCCCTGTTGGTTACTGGAAGAAATTTCACTCCGCTGCATATAAATTCATTTGGAACAACAAACCTCCATGAATAAAAAGATCCACTGCACAGAGAAATAAAGCCGACAGGGGTTTAGCATTTCCAGACTTCAACTATTATTTTAAAGCGTTCTCTTTAAGACCACTGATCACCTGGTTTGATTCTCAAGCATCTGTATCCTGGAGACCATTAGAGGAGAACATAGTGGCACCACATAGACTGCAGAATATAGTGTACACCAACTTATCAATTAAGCAATGCAACTCGAGATTTGGCCCTCTTATTACACATGTGATCCGGATATGGCGTGACACACAGAAAAAGTGTACAAACCGCCATAAATGGCACAGTCATTCTCCCCTATTTAATAACAATTTACTCCTTATTGCACAACAACCTATCAGATTTCCTAAATGGGAAAAGAAAGGCATACATACATTGGGGGATATCTTCGATGACCATGGTTTCTGCAGTTATCAAGATATATTTAACAGATTGCCAGCGCTATTTGTCTATGGAGAAAGTCCCCTTCTTTGCAGGGCTATAACTTTTTAAATTCTATTGCTACATTGCCATTATTAGGGCCCATTCAAAGTCCTATATGTATTGTTCATTGTGTAGCAACGTTAAACTTTTTCATTCACATATTCATAGTAAAGTATGGTCTAATGTATAAGTATGTTTTCATCTCTTTCTGCAGCTTTCTCCAGAACGTGATATATAGCCCCAAATGCATTATATTGATGATGAAATACAGTTTGATGGCAATCAGCGCGATATAAAAAATTCCAACTAGACGTACTTCTAGAAGTTACTACACGTCATCTGATGTTGACCGGATGGGCGAGGGGGCGTTTATAATTCCGTGGGCAGCGTTATACCAATCATCTAATGTGGGTCAAATGTTGATAATAGCAGTTAGTATCGAAGACGGTAACGTTACATGCTGAAACTCACCCCAGTCTCCGCGCGCCGTTGGGCGATCATCGTCGAGTAGAAATCTTATCATTATGGGATATATTTTTACCCGGTCCATCTCCAGCTTGTATAATGGTATATACGTCCAAATCATGTTGTTTATCGAGTTATTGCCAATCGATCACCGTGTAGCGTGACGAGCCAGAGTCCCATGACCCATAGCGAGCGCCCGGAAGTACTACGGTCGTCATGACAACCTCTATTCAACATCCTGTTTGGCGATTGCGCCGATCGGCCACCAGATGGCGCTCCTGAACCGCCAGAGAGCTCAGTGGGTCCTGCTGGTGGATCTCAGGCCAGCGGAGGGGACATATGAATCCGATCGCAGATTTTTGAAATATTGATATAAGGACGACGTAACGCGTCCTCCGGCACCTTTAGCATGGCCAGCAAAGACGTCTAAAGACGGGTCCCGGCACTCAAAGTGTTAAGAGCAGCTTTAAAGGCTCACGGAGTCCCATTAAAGATTCCACTTGAATATATTGAAATTCTTTTATTGGGATAACCACATTGAGATACAATATCTCGTTTTCGAGAGGGTCCCACATTTTGTGCAATGTAATTCAGAATCAGAACAACATCACAACATCACAACAACAACAAAAAATAAAATAAATAAAGGACACATACAAAAACACAACAGAACAAGTACACATTGTAAGAGGATATGTCTCATTATAAGAAGATAAAAGGATATGTCTCAATCTTCATCATAATAGGCCCACTCCACGGCAGTCACATGACGGTGCCACCGCAGGGCAAACAAATATGCTTACCCTGCGATGACACCGCTAGGCAGCCGCCGCGAGAAAGGCCCAACAAAACATTCAAAGGGTGAGTAGAATACAGGATGTAATAGATATTGAGCTCCAGGACTGGCAGGAGAAGAGGAGCAATCAACCAGCCCAACAAGCACCCCAAATCAACCAATCGCCCCCCCCTGCCTAAAAATAGGAGTAGAGCCAACTAGCTAACCTGTAACACCCGCGTAAAGGACGGCTGTGCCCCACGTCCCCTCACCAGCGCAGGAGCCCCACCACGGAAGCATATACACTTGACCATAAAATTAGAACAAAGAGCATTTTTAAAGAGATAAAATGAAGATATGGATCGAATGTTCACCGGAAGATTGTTCCAGTCCGAAGGGGCTTTGAACATGAAATATTTCTTTGCCATTGCTATTGAAAAAGGAGAAACTGTGAAAAAATACTGTACAGAGTGTCTTAGACGATAAGTGCAAGAAAAAGGGACCATCAACTGTTTCAGATAAGCAGGATAGTCAGAATGGATACATTTGAAGATCAATTGCAGCCAATGTCTCTGTCTTCTTAAAGTAGGAGAAGGCCAGTCTAAGGTTTGATACATAGTACAATGATGGGTTGTGAATGGACAGTCAAGAACAAATCTGCATAGTCAATTGTAAGCCACATTCAGAGGTGATAAATGGGTTTTTGAGGCAGCTTGATAGACAACATCAGCATAGTCCATTATTGGCCAAATAAGTTGTTGTGCAAGTTTCTTTCTAACAGTGAAAGAAAAACAATGTCTAGCTCTATAAAGGGCTCCAATGCTGCAATTCATTTTAATAACAGTAGAGGTAATATGGAAATTGAATGAGAGTTCGGGCTCAAGCCATACTCCCAGATACTTGATGCGTTCAGCTTTTTGCAGAGGTGTATTATCGGCACATAAGATAACGCATGCCTTAGATTCGATTGCCTTCAGTTTTTTCCAAGTACCAAAAATCATAAAGTACGATTTGGTTTTGTTTAGTCTTAGTTTATTTTCAGCAAGCCATTTCTGTAGTGTCTTAAAGTCAGATTGTAAGGCTGATTGAATCTGTGCTACATTATTTTTGGATGTATACAACACTGTATCGTCTGCATAAAGATGAACACTGCAATCAGAACAAACAGAAGGTATATTATTTATAAATATTGAAAAAAGAAGTGGACCAAGGGTTGAACCTTGCGGCACACCACGTTCTTGGACCATTGTATCCGATTGGAACCCTTGGATGACAACACATTGTTTTCTATTATGAAGGTATGTATTGAACCAGAGTAATGCATTGCGTGATAGGCCAACAGAGTGAAGTTTATCTAGAAGTAGGTGGTGGTCAACTAAGTCGAAAGCTTTGCTCAGATCAATAAGAATTGCACCAGTTAATTTACCATCATTAGTTGCAGAAAATATGTCATTTGTGAGCTTTAATAGAGCTGTTGATGTTGAGAATTTTAACCTAAAACCAGATTGATGAGGTGATCAAATATTGTACTTGTCAAGAAATTTAGAGAGCTGATTATATATAAATGTATCAAATACTTTGGCAATAGAACAAATAATTGCGATTGGTCTATAATTATCAGTGATGGGAATAACGGCACTATAAGTAACTTCGTTACTAACGGCGTTCGTTTTTTCAGTAACGAGTAATCTAACGGATTACTCTTCCAATCTTAATAACGTCGTTACCGTTACTACAAAAAAATGCGGCGCGTTACTATGAATGAACCTGTTTATTTCATCAGACATATCTCTGCGCCGAGAGGCAATAATAATGTTCTTCCTTGTTTAGTGGACAGTGCGCGAGCCAAGCATACATGCTGACGATTGGCTGAGGTTGAATACAATGTCATGGTAAGCCAATCAGAGGTGGAGGTGGGCGGGTGTCTAAAGCATCCAGAGTCTGACACACAGCGCGACAAGACAAGCGATCACTGATCAGTCAGCATGAGACCGCGGTCCGTGTAGTGTACGTTTTGAGCTCAAAAACGAATCCAACGAACAACACAATGTCAACATGAGACCGCGGGTCCTTGAGCGTTTTGTGCTCAGTGTTCACTCTTTGCAGCGCAGGGCACTGAGTGGCTATACTGCAGTGCTGACAGCCTTATCAACAGTGCTGCACTTCCTGGTTTAATAGCACAGGCTTCAGCTGCTCAGAGATATATATATCTCTGTATGTCATGCATGTCTTAAATGTAATGATTAGATTAGTTTAGATGATTCGATTAGATTCTTATATCTGTATGTTGTGTATGTCATTGATTGATTGATTGAAAAGTTTATTAACAGATTGCAGAATGGGTACAGTACAGTACAGCTCAATACATACAATTGTTAAGGGGATGCAGACCAGAGAAAGACTTTCGTCATAAATGTCATGAATTGAAAATGGGGGACCCTGATGTAAACAAGACGAAACTCTTTCTCTGGTCTGCATCCCCTTAACAATTGTGTGTATTGAGCCGTACTGTATTGTACCCATTCTGAAATCTGTTAATTAAAATGTTCAATCAATCAGTATATATTTGTTATTTATTTTTGGTATAGTGCTTAACAAGCATAATTTAATTTTCCCCAGTTGTGGCCTGTTGAATAAATATCAAAATTCCAAAACATCTATTGTGGTATTTCATTTGTATCGATTCACTATATAAACATAGTAATTATAATAATATACATACATGGCATTTGATTGGAGGCTAGTCTCACTTTGTCCCACAGCAACATTAAAATAGTTTAGATTTGTGTACATTGTTTATGTTAATAATGTATTGTATTAAGTTTTCATTATAATATTTAGATTTATCATAAATAATTGAACATGCACATGTATTTTATGTTCCGTTAAAGAGGGGTGGAGGTCGGGTCACATTTGAGCAACATTTTACTTGAAAGTAACTTAATAGTTACTTTCTGAAGTAACTAGTTACTTTTTGAAGAAGTAACTAGTAACTGTAACTAGTTACTTTTTGAAGAAGTAACTAGTAACTGTAACTAGTTACTTTTTTAAAGTAACTTGCCCAACACTGATAATTATTCATTTCAAGTGCATCTCTCCACCTTTATGCAACGGGGTAATACGAGAGCACTTACATATATCAGGCTGTCATGTACAAAGGTCTGATGACCACATAGAATAGAAACTGGAGCAGGCTGCACATGAACAAATAAACAGCCTCTCTCAGTAGATGCTTTTAAAGCACAGTCCCGGGCAGGTAAGAGAGTAACAACACAAGACGTTTTCCAAATAGTAAATCATATTTATTGAAGCGGGGATTTAAACCCACAACAATATCAGATCAGGGAAAAGGGTAGGGGAGAACAAACAAGGTATACATACAGACAAACAAACACTTAGCAAAAATGTCAACGTGTCATTCATCAGACACAACAACCATCAAATGGATTAATCCACACCAAGTGGTAAATGGCACAAGGCCACACAATATCGCTCCACAGATACAGCTAGGTAAGAAGGGCAACCTCCCCACTCCACTCTGGAACGTGGCAGTGATTCAATGAGGCGCCCTGTGTGTGTGTCATCTTCCAGGCTATATCCACTCACTTTTATCTGGTCAATAATATTATTTTTGCATACACCAGTTAGAGTTTTAATCTTATTCCAGAATTGCTTGGGATTTTTTAAATCACGAGATAAGGATTCCTTAAAATAATTGGATTTGGCATTTCTAACCATAGTCTTGCTAACATTTCTCAGCCGTTTATATTCCTCCCAGACAGCTGGGTCCTTGTCTTTTCGGAATCTGGCCCAGACTCGATCCCTATGCCTGAAGCTGCTTATAAAATCCGATGTTATCCATGGAAGATGACTTCCCTTAACTTTGACAGATTTTAGTGAGCACCACAGATTTTACAAATTATTTTATGAAAAGGAGACATCGAGAGGCTTCGTCTCTGACTTTTATCGTCACTTACTTACGTCCTCATATGAAATCCTTCCCCTAGACTCGGTTTGGAGGAAAGATATCCCAAAGTTGGAAGTAGATTTTGATTGGGATGAAGTCTGGGCAAACGTACGGCTATCATCACACCCAGATCACCAACAGATTAACCTTAACTTTGTTCATAGGACTTACCTGACTCCTAGACGTTTGCACCTAATGGGGCTCAGACAAGATACTCGATGCTCCTTATGTTTAAACGGTGATCTTGGTACATTTATGCATATGTATTGGGAATGCCCTCCTGTTAAGATATTCTGGGAAAAAGTAACCACTCAATTATCTGAATTTGTATCTCTGACCATACCTATACTGCCTTCTGTATTGTTGTTGAATGATGTTTTTCAGATATCAACCTCTGTACATGTAAAAAGACTAATTTTGTCCGGTCTTACGGCTGCCAAAAAGTTGATAGCGTCACACTGGATTCAACCGGATAAAATGTGCCGGAAGGTGTGGGTTCTTACCTATCTCGATGTGATTTATCTAGAGATATCTACTGCACGAATTTTAGGTGTTAATGAAGCCAGCATAGCAATCTGGTTAGCTGTGGTGGAGAAGATAAAGGGAAGCATATGCACTTGTAATTTCTGATGTTAAATGGAATAGTGGATGTATAGTCCAAGAGGGGGTCCTGAGGGGGGGGGGGGGGGTGGAGGGGGAGGGAAGGGGAAGGAAAGAGCGAGGAAGAGCGAGCAAGAGCACATGTATTGTATTGTATTTATTATTTTTATGTCTTTTAATCTACATTTATTTTGATTTAATTACTCGACTGTCATTATTGTTATTATTATTTCTGTCATTGTCCTGTGATTTATCATTGATTTGTACTGTTACTGTATTGTTTGTCTAGTTTTTTGTTAAAAAATGGAAAATAAAAAACATTTGTACAAAAAAAATAACTAATATCCATTACAACATAAATTGTATTTTAGACCCTTCACAAATGTACACATATCATTGTTGATGATGTTCCCATAATCCAGTATTATGTATCGGTTGACTTACAAATAATATGCCACCTATTCCTACCATACGTATTACATCAGAGAACATGACAATATATCAACAAAGCATTTGAAACACTAGAAAGAATTAAAAAAAATATGAAAAGAGAGAGAGAGACTCACTTGTACTGCAGGACAATGTAGACCGAATGGTGACTTCCTTGAAAATGTTGGAGCTTCCTATACTCTCTGCGCAGTCCTGTCACTGTCTCAATCTCATTGGACAAGGAGGCTGAGTTGCAACACATTGCAGATGTGACAGGTGACTGACCCTTGCTATTCAGCATGCCACCTGGGCGATCTGTACCAAAGTCCAACAGTTCCACTCCTGCCTATCACTGCTGATTACTCAAACGCAGTAGGCGTCTCATATCCCCCCTCCCTCATCTTTCTCTGCCGAAGACTTTGCGATCTTCTTTGAGGAAAAAGTGAGGAAAAAGTTTTGTGCCCATTTTTCTGTGTCATTTCCAGTTTGTGGGCAAACAAAACGACAGACTTTTAATTGCGGCTCTCTGATTTGATGTAATTTCTGGGTATACAGTATAAGTGTGGCCCTTAAATCTTGAATCAAAATAGTAGGCAATTCACATTCAGGAAGTTATTAGTTAATGTTAATGACACCTAGTAAACAAAGGGTCTTGGGAGCTCAATCTATCCATTGCTCAACAAACATGTACAGGTTTAGCAACAAAAGGAGTAGCCAACTTCATACTGTAGGCCTATATCAGCATGTAGAAAAGGTATACAATCGCTATTTCATTGAGCTGTAATTAACACAAGGGTTCAGAGTCTTCAAATGACATCACTGGAGCACATAATCTAATCTTTTTAGAAAGCTCCCTCCTTCTAACTTCTCTAATACTAGCTTTTCTTTAAATAAAAAGGCAGAATGATAGGTTGTACATGCATGTAAGATTGGGACAGTGACAGGACTGTGCAGGGCTACAGTATAAGAACCGCCAACGGTTTATTTCATTTAAAAAAATTCTTTCTAGTGTTTCAAATACTTTGCTGACATATTTTCATGTTATTTGGTGTAATACGTATATGGTAAGAATAGGTGGCATATTATTTGTAATCAACTGATATATAATACTGGATTATTAATGGGAACATCGTCAACAATGATACAGTATGCGTACATTTGTGAAGAGTTTAAAATACAATTTACGTTGTAATGGATATTAGTATACTTTGTAGTATATTTTATTATACTGTTCTGTTTGACTATTTAAAATACACTTTTTTAAAGTATACTAAAAACAAATCTTTAAGGTAATCCATAAATTAAATTTATTAATAATATACTCCAATACACTTAGTAGTATACCTACTTATATTTAAATACACTTTTTAAGTATATTATTAACATTAACAGCAACAGTCAACTGATACATAAATAATACTGGATTATTAATGGGAAATGTTTTATATTCACCAACAATGATGGCTTTATATTGTGTACATTTGTGAAAATACTATTTAGGTTGCAATTGATATATAATATATATAATATAATAATAATAATAATAATAATAATAATAATAATAATAATAATAATAATAATAATAATAATAATAATAATAATAATAATAATAATAATAATAATAATAATAATAATAATAATAATAATAATAATAATAATAATAATAATAATAATAATAATAATAATAATAATAATAATAATAATAATAATATAATATTAGTATACTTATTTGTGGTATATTTTTTTATACTTTTCTATTAGACTAAAATACACTTTCTAAAAGTATATATAAAAACAAATGCATACCTTATTAATAGTATATTCCGATACACTTGTACTATAATTATTAAATTATTTTAAAAAGAATACTTTTGAAAAAATGCATGTGTAATACACTCTGGTATCAACATTTAATACACTTACATTTAAGGTAATCCATAAAGTGTAATAGTACATTGAAACACATTGAATAAACTTTTTTTTATACTAACATTTTGTTCAAAAAGTACTAATGTACTTTAAATGCACTTATTACTATTCAGACCCGATGATAGTCGGGTTAACTCGCCGACCGTTCAGCGGCAATCATGAGTATAGTCGGGTTTTAATCGGTATTTCTTTTATTAGCGATATCCATTCATTTTCATCTATCCAGCCTGATGTTATCATTGGGAATGGGTCTGAGCTCGCAAAAGGGCAAAAGGGCCTTCCAGCTGGTATTGCACTCCATTAGAAATGGTGTAGTTTCTTTTCTGGGACGATCCGAGCCGTGCGGGCGGGGTTTAAATACTCAGGCGAGGTAGGCCTTTACAACGGTGGGATGGAACAGTAACCCCACCCCCCCGTCAGTGTGTAATGCTTGGTAATGTGGGACGGGCCTCCACGAGCAGTATTTGGAATGGCGATCAGATAATTGGATTATTTCTTTTGCATTACATCAGATACCAGGTATAAAATCTTGCGTTGATCTGATATTTATTTCTACCCCGATCGCGGCTGTCTGTGTGTGTGTATGTGTGGCTGTGTGCCGTTGGGTGCAGGAGGGGGTCGCGCTACGAGGCCCTTTTCATTCTTGCATGAGGAAGGATAATAGCGATAATCTAGCGTTGATTTCAGGATGATTAGATAATCAGGCGAAAAATGACAACGTGTTTAGTGTATTCCACTAAAGGGCTATTATTGCGTATTTTCCTGGGATTACTAAGAATCACCAAAACTATATTCATATTCAAAACGGTATGAAACGGAAATGTACGGATGAAAAAACAATCCGTTTTCTATATGTTGATTGGCTTACAGTGCTGGCGTAATAGCGTCCTCTGGCGCCCCGACCCGTGGCGCAGAATGAGTTAAGTATATTAAAGCATACTTAATTTTGACCTGGGTCCTCAGATCATATGAAACAACCGAATAATTGTCTCCTTAGGTGTCTCATTAACCAGCAGCCATGAAGTTCTCCATCGTCGCAGTCCTCGTTGTTGTCCTCGCGTTGGTACATGGTACAATCAGTTTACTCTCTTGTCCTCACTCACAATTAAGGCTTAACTTTGTTAAATCCTTCTAATGTAGTATAACCTTCTGTACATGTTTGTCCTACCCCCGTTTGCAGCAGAAAATTACTGGGATTATTTTTGTTTCTCCACAGGAAGTCTGTAAGCAGATGAAGGAGCAGCTGAAGGCCTTTATATTTTCCAGGGTTCTCACATCACCCCCACCCTCATCCACCTCCCCTGGCTCCCAGTCAAGTTCCGCATCACCTTCAAACTCCTGCTCCTCACCTACAAGTCAAGTCAAGTCAAGTCAGTTTTATTTGTATAGCACGTTTACAAATGACCAAACCAAACCAAAGTGCTTCACAACATGATAAAAAACACATACAATGCAATAAAATACACTAGAAAAGAGGTAGAGTACAGTACAGTGCAAAGTGCAAAGTGCAAAGTGCAATAAAAGAGACAAGAAAATTTGATAAAAATGCAGAGTGACAGCTGACGTCATGTATAGATGCTGGGCTAGCTCTGGTCAAAGGCCAGGGAGAAGAGATGTGTTTTGAGCAAGGATTTAAAAACCTCCAGGCTCTGGGCAGATCTTATGTGGAGGGGGAGGCTGTTCCAGAGTCTGGGGGCAGCAGCAGCAAAGGCTCTATCTCCCCTGGTTTTTAGCCTGGTCCTAGGCACCTCCAGCAGCAGCTGGTCAGCAGACCTTAAGGCTCTGGATGGGGTGGGGTGATGTAGGAGCTCAGCTAGGTACGGTGGAGCCAGCCCGTGTAGTGCTTTAAAAACAGTCAGTAAAAGTTTAAAATCAATACGGAAACGGACGGGGAGCCAGTGGAGAGAAGCCAGAACTGGTGTAATGTGGTCACGTTTCCTGGTACCGGAAAGCAGACGGGCAGCCGCATTTTGTACCAGTTGCAGGCGACGAAGCAGCAACTGGTCAATGCCGATATACAACGCATTGCAGTAATCCAGCCGGGTCGAGATAAAGGCATGGATCACCCTCTCCAGATCCTTCTGGGAGAGGTATGGTTTGGTCTTGGCTAGGAGTCTGAGGTGGAAAAAGCTAGTTTGGACCACCGAACTAACCTGCTTATCAAATTTAAAATTTCTGTCAAAGATTACTCCAAGGTTTCTGACAGAGGAGCGGATATTTGAGCCCAGGGGGCCTAGAGCAATGGCTGTAGGGTCAGGTGAATCATTACTAAATAAAAATTATCTCTGTTTTGCGCTCATTTAAGTTGAGAAAGTTTGAACTCATCCATAATTTAATATCAGCCAGGCAATCTAGCAGTGGTTGTAATGTGACCTTGCCTTTTGCTTGTAAGGGTAGATATATCTGCACATCATCGGCAAAACAATGGAAGGACATGTTGTGCCTTGCAATGATTGAGCCTAAGGGCAACATATATAATAAAAAGAGGATGGGGCCCAGTATCGACCCCTGGGGCACCCCACAGGTAAGTGGGGCCGCTGAGGAGAAGAATTCTCCAAGCTGGACTGAGAAGCTCCGGTCAGTCAGGTAGGACTTGAACCAGCTTAGGGCGACGCCTGTGATGCCAACATGTTTTTCCAGGCGCGACAGTAGGACAGTGTGGTCTATAGTGTCGAAGGCGGCTGTAAGGTCTAAAAGCACGAGAATGGCGGGATTTCCAGAATCTGCAGCTAAAATTAGATCGTTTTGGACTCTCAGGAGGGCTGTTTCAGTGCTATGGCGCGGTTTAAAGCCAGACTGAAACTTTTCATGGATTTGATGAACATCTAAAAACAGTTTTAACTGGAGGTAAACTGCTCGCTCCAGGACTTTTGACAGGAAGGGTAATTGGGAAATAGGCCTGAAATTAGATAAAATAGAGGGATCAAGGTTTTTCTTTTTTATCAGGGGTTGAACCACAGCGTGCTTAAAGGCAGTTGGGACACAGCCAGAGCTGAGAGAGGAATTTACCATCAACAGAATAGTGGGCAAGACTGAATCAAGCACTTCTTTTAGAAGGCGAGAGGGAAGGCTATCTGAGGGGCAGTTTGTGGGCCGTAAGTGTTTAATTATGTCAGAGAGAGAGGAGGGAGAGACGGGCTGGAACTGCTCAAAAACAGCAGGCAGGGAGTGTAGGGGAGAAGGGGGGGGGGCTGGGAAGGCTGTAATGAGAACTGGTCTGAGAGCAGAGATTTTATCAATAAAAAACTTTAAAAAACGTTCACAGAGAGCAGATGATGGCACAACTGGGGAGACATCACGGGGGTTAATGAGGGAGTTAAGAATTTTAAAAAGAATCTGGGGCTTGTGGCAATTTGTAGAGATCAAATTGGAGATGTATTTGCATTTAGCAGTTTTGACAGCATTTTGATATGCAGATAGGCAGTCACGTAGGATTTTGAGGGAGACGTGGAGCTTATCCTTGTTCCACTTTCTCTCTGCACGCCTACATGTGCGTCTGAGAGCACGCGTGGAGTCATTTAGCCATGGTGTTTGGAGTGTTTTGCTGCGTTTGGACCTGAGAGGTGCAACAGAGTCTAAAATATTTTTGCAGGTCGAGTCAAACATTGAAATTAAATCATCTATATTAAAAACACAGTTTGCGCCCAAGGCATCAGAAAAAAGCACAGCAGTCAGGGGGCCCAACGTACGCGAGTAGCGCGCAGGGGCATGGTCGTTCTTATGTAGGCACGGGGCTATTAAGGTAAACACAACAGGTGAGTGGTCAGAAAGACCTGCAGCACAGATGTCTGTTATAGAGACAGATATACCAAACGATAATACAAGATCTAACGTGTGACCTTTTTCATGTGTTGGGCCAGTGACTGATTGTATCAGATTAAATGAATCAATGAGATTTAGAAAGTCCCGGGATAGGGGTAGCAGCGGACAGCAGACATGAACATTAAAATCACCGCAAATTAAAACGTGGTCATATTTCACCATGATCCCAGCGAGAAAATCGGCAAAGTCTGTGATGAACTCCTTGTTGTATTTGGGTGGACGATAGACAACAGCACAGAACACGGGGGATGACAGGTGCAGTTCAAATGTTTGCAGCTCAAAGCTAGAGTAGCTTGCTACAGGCTGGGACAGGCGACACTGGAAGCAAGATTTGAACACGGAGGCTAAACCTCCACCTCTACCGGAGGACCGGGGGGAATTAAAAAATGTACAGTCAGGAGGGAGCAGTTCGGAGAACGGTGTACAGTCACCAGCGTGGAGCCAGGTCTCAGTTAAAAACATAAAATCCAGTTTATGGAAAGTAAAAAGATCATTTAGAAGAAATGTCTTATTTAAAATCGATCTAGCATTTATAAGAGCCATGTTGAGAGTGATATCTGGCGTCACACTGGACGCAGCACGTCGCAGCGGGCGCAGGTTGGTGTGGACAACACCATTTCCACATGCTCTCAACTGCCCAGGCAGAGGCACGGCCGTTGATTTTGTAGTGACGACAGTGATAATCCGATGTGGATGGCCGGGTCTGTTGGTAGATCTGCTGGTGTGGCCTGAGTTAGGCCTAGTAGTGGAGCTACTACTATGGCCTGGGTTAGGAGTGTGCAATAAAAATAGTGGGAGATTCTGTATAGTGTGCTGCACATTTCCCGCTAGCGTCTGGTTACTTAGGTGATGGGAAAAATTTGAGGCCAGGACTGCAATTCCCTTCTGATTGAGATGCAGGTTATCACTTTTATATAGATCAACCCTATTCCAAAATGAATCAAACTGGTTAATATAATCAAAGCCACATGCCAGGCAGAAATTTTGTAGCCACTGGTTGGCGCTGTAGAGGCGGCTGAACATCTCAGAGCCCCGTCGGAGGGTAGGGATTAAACCTGAGAATATGCATGTTTTGCCTAGGCTCTCGATCGTTGCTGCCAGTAGTTCATAGTCATAATGAAGCTTGACTGATTGTCTACACTTGATATCGTTTGTACCCACATGGACAATCACGTAATGGGCAGCTGGGTGAAGGTCGATGATGGTGGGGATATATTGTAGTAGATCGAGAATTTTTGCACCTGAGAATGAGTATGAAATGCTATTTGGGACAGCAACGGATCTAACGATTGAATCACCTATGATTATACACTCTGGAGGTGGGAAAAGAAGGCGGCTGGCATGGTGAGTTTTGCTCGCTGTTGGAGCAGCAGGTGGACGAGTGGGGCTGGGAGAGGTGGAAGAATTTGACGCTGGGTTTACTCTGGATCGCTTGCCGGAGGGGGAGGCGGCCGGGGAGTTTGAAGTAGTGCTGCCAGGTGAAGATCGCTTTCTACGGGAGGATGGACCAGACCCAGCATGGTCATTTCTCACCGATGATGGCCAGGAAGATGACCCGAACCGGAGCCGAGAGGGGGAGACCGCAGGCATCGGCGGTCCAACTTCGCCATCGTCCATACTCAGTGGTTCAAAGTGATTAAAAAGTTGGGGCATTTCACTGTCCTCTTCGCTCAGTGGATCCGGAAAAAGAGTCCTTCCATGCCCTCGCCCCCTGATACCTGATCTCCTCCACCAGCACACTCCATCCCGGAACCTACGATCCTCTGATCTAGGTCTCCTCTCGATCCCTTGCACCAGGTTATGGACTTTCGGGGACAGAGCCTTCAGCGTGGAGTCCCCTACCCTCTGGAACTCTCTCCCCCCCCCGAAATCCGCAACGCCCCAACCCTGGACACCTTCAAAACTGCTCTTAAAACACACCTCTTCACCAAGGCTTTTCCCCATCAATTAGTTTAGATTATATTATGTCCATTATCCATTATCCCTTACCTGCCCTCATCCCCCCCCCCCCCTATTTCCCTAGCCATATTTTTTGTCCTGATTGTGAAGCGACCTTGGGTTCTATGAAAGGCGCTATATAAATCTGATCTATTATTATTATTATTTATTATTATTATTATTATTATTATTATTATTATTATTATTATTATTATTATTATTATTATTATTATTATTATTATTATTGTAACTGAGGGGTACAATTCCCTGACTGTATGGTTAGATATGATACTTACTACCACTACCTCTTGTACTTTAGACTCTGGCCACCCAGTACTAGGTATAAATAATTATGATAAACACTCCCACCTGATGAAACGGATCCAACACAAATGTACCAAGTCGAAAGTCTGCGTTTAATAATAATACATAGCAAAAGGTATGTACAACGATCACTTAATTACATTTATGATTTGAAATAGTATGCACTTTTATGGCAAATGAGTATTCGTAGATAGATCAATATCGAATGTCCAATCTCTGATTGCGCAGGAAGCAAATATACAACCTGGAATATTTAGGGAACAATAGCAATGATACTTGAATGATTATATAGCTGGATACACTAGGGGAAGGTTCCGACTGCTTGTAGGACAGCTGGAGGGGGGGGGGTAGAGTCTGGCTGTATCCCGTCTGGCCGAGGGTATCCTGGGAGAGCCCACAGTCGTGCGACCCGGTGCCCAGCGATCCTCGATCCACAGATGAAAGCAGTTGGACTCTCTGTGGCCGGCGTCCTCCGGTCCACGATGGAGAGACGTGAGGCGACCTCGTCGTGTAGAGCGTCTTCTCACCTGTCGTCCTCTCCGGGGGGGGTATTTCCAACACACCGCAGTGTTGGCCTTTATCCATAGAATAATCAAAGTACTCAAAGCATAATCCAAGCCGGGGAAGGCTAGCCGTCGTCGGTAGAATAATCCAATATACAGGTCCACTCGCTCTTTGGCCTGGAGCTCCTCGGGTGCAGCTTCACGTGGGGTCAACCACCCTGGATAAGCGTCCAGCTGATGCCCGAAACGATGGGGGTGCTGATTACTATAGAACTCTTACCGCACGAGGCACTACATATGAATAGACTATTATTAGCTTAATAGAATACGTCCAACTCGACGATATAGTGCCAAATATGACTATTCAAATATTAATATACACGATGTCTCAATGCCGATACTGGGCCGAATTGGCCTTACTGCCCACACGTGGTTCGCGGGGAGGCTTTTGCGTCTGTCACTCTGTTGGAGGGTAAGGAACTGGACTAAAAAAAGCTCTACTTTAATAGCGCAGTATATATACGCACTATGAACAAATAGTACCATTAGTGGTGCGGTAGACATATTCCTACGCGGAACTAGGACTTGTCCATACATGTTGAGCAGTACGATTGAACCTGGTCTGAGGGGTATGGCGACCTGGCACCAAGGTCTCGTCCAATGGTAGAATGGAGACTATTATGGGATGTTCAGTAGACTAGAAGGGATATTCAATGCATATTGTACAAGGAATATACAAGGGATATCAGGGGATATACAAATACAATTAAATATATATATATAAATAAATATATATATTCGGTTTAATCTGATCCTTCAGAACAGCCGCCCCCTAATTGGTCCCAACCCAATTAGTTAAGCAGAGACAGATTAACCGCACTGTCTACCACTCAAGGGTTCGCTGTAAGGGTCAGTCAACTCACAAAGTCATAGGGTCATGGTCATCATCGATTGTGTCTGGGAGTCGGGGCAGTTCTATGAGCCTCGCCACAGGACGGGTGTAAATGCGCCCCTGGACGAGTACTTCAGCTGCTCGGACCTTGCCATCGGCACCGGTGATCACTTTGCTTACGCGGCCAGCCGGCCACATAGCTCTGGGTAGTGACTGGTCAATAATCATGACGACTGTTCCTTCCGTCAAATTGTCTCTCTCTTTTACCCACTTCTGGCGGGTCTGTAGAGACGGTAGGTAGTGCAGTAGGAAACTGCTCCAAAACTTGTCGGCTAATACTTGGCTGTACCTCCACATTCGTCGGCCGTTCGCTTCTTCAGGCCGGTACATTGTCTGGGGTAACGCGGGGTCTAGCCGCCCCATCAGGAGGGTGTTGGGGGTGACTGGGTCGACATCTGCTACATCACTGGAGACGTAACCGAGGGGCTTTGAGTTCAATACTCCCTCAATCTCCGTGAGGACTGTCATTAGGACTTCTTCCGCCACAGTCTGGGCCCCAAGTACTGCGTACAGGGCTGTCTTTATAGAACGTACTTCTCGTTCCCAAGTTCCACCGAAGTGGGGTGCGTTTGGGGGGTTGAATTGGAAGTCAATCTGGGCTGGAGCGAGGTGGGTCTTAAGTTCTGGGCCCATAGCTTGGAAGCTCTCCCTCAGCTCTCTTTCTCCGCCTTTGAAGTTTGTCCCGTGATCGGACAATAATGTAGACGGTTTTCCTTTCCGTGATGTGAATCTTCGGAAGGCCATAAGGAATGAGTCTGCGCTCATGGTCGGAAGGAGCTCGATATGTATCGCTCTGGTGGTCATGCATTTGAGTACAATACCCCACCGCTTCTCGGTGCCTCTTCCTTTCTTTATGTGCAGCGGGCCAAAACAGTCCATGCCTGTTGAGTGGAATGGCTTGTCGCCGAGTCGGAGGCGACATGGAGGTAGGTCAGCCATCCGTGGTATGCTGGGCTGCGCGCGCCACTTTCGGCAGTCTAGACAGGTTCGCTGGAAGCGTCGCACCGCCTCTCTTCCTTGAAGTATCCAGTAACGACGTCTGATTTCCGCGAAGACTCTCTCTGCTCCTGCGTGGTGTACATCCTCGTCGTATTTCTTTATAATCAGCTCTGTGACCTTGTGTCGGCTGTTCAATACGATCGGGTACTTAATGTCATCCGGTAAATTGGGGGCTCTCCGCAGGCGACCACCCACTCTGATGAGGGTATGTGTGTCACTCTCGGGGGCCAGATGAATCAATCTGCTGTCTGATGGGACGGGCTTTCCTCCCTGTAGACAGTCTAGTTCATCGGGGAACGAGTCTCTCTGGGCTCGTTGCAGTAGAAGCAGTTCTGCTTCCTCGTAGTCAGCTGCTGACATATCAGCGGGGGACTTAATCTCTGGGTGGTGCCGCAGGAATGTCCGTTGCTGCGCACTCTCTATGGTAATGCAATCGTCTATGTTGGGGTCTGCGGAGACAACAGTGCTCAATCCACAGAACATGGGTTTCTTATTCTCAGCCTCCTCGTCACTTGCTTCCCTCGGGGTGGGCGTGGGCCAATCTCCTTCCGGGAGCTTGAGGAATGCTGGTCCGTCACTGTAGATGTTATGACGGGTTAAGTCATCTAGGGACATTCCCCGGGTGATGACGTCAGCTGGGTTGTGTTTTGTATCAACATAGCGCCAGTTTGCTTCTCCGGTTAACTCTCCGGTTAACTCTTGAATCTCAGTGACTCTGACTCCCACGAAGACTTTGTATTTGCATGAATCCGATTTGATCCAGGCGAGTACTGTCGTGGAATCTGACCACAGGATTGTTCTATGCACCGGAATGGTGAGCTCACGTTGGATGAGCGTGGCTAGATGCGCTCCTGCGAGGGCTGCGCAGAGCTCTAGACGTGGGATAGACTGTTGCTTGCGTGGGGCTATTCTCGAGCGGGCGAGGATGAATGCTGTGTAGATCTCTCCCCCCTCTTCTTGGGCCCGCAAGTAGGCTACTGATCCGTAGGCGACCTCGGAGGCGTCACTGAAGACGTGTAGATCCATTTTACATGTCTCTGGCCTCACCGTGGGTGGGAAGTAGCTTCGGCGTATATTAACGCCTGGGAGTGAGTGGAGTTCCATCTCCCACTCTCTCCAGGTGGATGCAAGGTGTGCGGGAATGGGGTCGTCCCAGCCCTGGTCCTTGTCCCACAATGCTCGTACAATCATCTTTGCCCTGGTGGTGTACGGTAGTATACATCCTGGGTCATATTGTCGGGCGAGTGTTCTGTACACACTCCGTCTGGTGGTCGGTATTGCCGTCGACCTTCCCTGCTCCGTGGTCAGGGGTTTGTGTCTATAGTGGAGCGAATCTGTTTTGAAGCGCCACACTAGTCCTAGTGTCATCTCTTGGGCTTCTCCTGGGATTGTGGCCATCCAGGTCTCGCTGCTCGCTGCCTTGTCCTCGGAGGAGAGGCTGCGCAGTACGTGCGGATCGCTGCTGGCCCACTGCCTGAGATCAAAGCCGCCTTTGATCAGAGAGGCGCGGAGTTTAAGTAGGAGAGCCTCGGCTTCTTCCTGGGTCGAAACGCTTTGTAGACAGTTATCTACGTAGAAGCTGTTCTTCACACTGTGTCGGACCTCTTCATCCGCTGCTGGGTCCTCTGCGACATGTCTCTGTAGTGCAAATGTAGCACAGCATGGGCTGCATGTAGTTCCGAAAGGGAGGACTTCCCATTGGTAGATGGCTGGGTGCTCATCTCCTGGCCTCTCTCTCCATAGGAACCGCAACAGGGGCTTGTCCTCCTCTACTAATCTCACCTGCAGGAACATCCCTTTGATATCCCCGCTGATAGCCACCTTGTCCTGGCGGAAGCGGAGTAGTACGCCTAGTAGGGAGGGGCCGAGTGTAGGACCGGGCAATAGCTCTTTATTCAGATTTTGGGATCCGATCTGGTAGCTGCAGTTAAACACGATGCGGTCTTTGCCGTTGTGATGAACCTTGTGGTGGGGCACGTACCACGATTCAGTCGTCTGGTCGGCCTCTTTAATGTCAATCTTTGTGACGTGTCCCGCTGTGATGAGCTTCTCAATCTCAGCGCGGTATACACTTTCTTGGGCGGGGTCCTTGGCTAAGCGCCGCTCTGTGTTTAGTAGGTACCGCTCTGTGGCGTCTTTCTTTGCGTGAAAGGTAGGCATCCCTTCCCGCCGCAGGAGTGGCGTGGCGTATCTCAACACGCCGCTGACTGGGACTCTCTTTGTTCCCGTCTCGAGGAGGTTAATGGCGTAGATGTCGTCTTTAGAGCGAATGTCTTTCTTTTCGTTCTTAAAGGGCATTTGTTCTAAGGTCCATAGCCTCTCTACATGCTGCAGGAGTGCGGTGTCTCCCTCTGTGACTCGGGAGTGGAGACAGCTAGTGGCTGTGGTTCGGTTGAGAGATTTGGCGAGTGGGCCTTGGAGAGTCCATCCTAGGCGGGTCTCGACTGCTGCAGGACAGCCTCTGGGTCCGGTATGAACCCGGTCTATCGGGACAATGAGGTCTGCATGGTCGGAGCCTATCAACAGTGTCGGGGTAGCACCGTCTATGAGTGGGATCGGTAGCTTGCGTAGATGTACATATTTCTCCATCAGCTTGGCTACGGGGTATGTGTACCGCGAGAGTCCTATTTCTTGGCTGGTGAAAGCGTCTGTAATCCTGTACCGTCGCTCGGGCTGGCCGCTTGCTGCGATAGAGAATGAGACATTCTCGCCCTTTATCGTTTTCAAATCTCTTCTTATTGTCCGAATTGTCATTTGGTTTTCGCTCCCCCGCAGCCCTAGCTGGGCCGCAGCGGACGCAAGCAGAAGGGTCTTCTCTGACCCGTCATCAAGGACGGCGTAAGTGTCCATGACTTTATTCTGGTAGCTCAATGTCACACGGACTACCTTTAAGAGCACTCTGGCTCCGCTGCTGCTGGCGGGGTCGATGTACATGACGCTTGCTTTGCTGCTTGATGGTGCGGGTGGAGGCCGCCGTCTGTTACTGTCGTGGAGTATGTCCAGATGGGCTCCATCGCACCGACTGCACTTTTTCTTTAAGCGGCATTCGGCTGCCATGTGTGATTGCGCACAGCGAAAACAGCGTCTGTTGGACTTTATCCATTGACTCGCTTCCTCCGCATTCATCTTGGGGAATGAGTCACATTGTGACAGCCAG
Organism: Notolepis coatsorum; assembly: GCF_963971535.1. Taxonomy (NCBI): domain Eukaryota; kingdom Metazoa; phylum Chordata; class Actinopteri; order Aulopiformes; family Paralepididae; genus Notolepis; species Notolepis coatsorum. The sequence goes on along the minus strand of NC_140166.1, from coordinate 134,599,676 downwards.
TGTTCTTTCCCACAGTAGGGGCACACTATCTTCCACTTCTCCTTTCTTGAGGGGGTACTGTGGCTCCTACTGCTTGGCACTGACTCCGATTGGTGCATGACAGTCACCGATCTTCTTCCATCATTTAGTCTCCTGGTTCCTTCTCTGGAGCCAGGGGTGCTCCGTCCGAATGTATCTAGCCGTAAGCTGCTGACTTCTCTCGCCAGGAAGTCGGCTAGATCGAGGAGGTTCGGTTCGGGGCCATTAGGGTCTCGGTGGTCTCTCTGCCGCCTAAAGCGCTCCTGTCGGGCGGGCGGTAGCTTCTCCAAGATCCTCTCTACATTTGAGTTGGCGTATAGTTCATGCCTACCCTTTTCCCTCTGCGCTCCCAGCATCCCTACCAGGGACTGCACTCTGATGGATAGGTCGTCCAGTGCTCGATTGTCTGTTGCTGGGGGTAGGCGGTCGATGTGCCTGATCTCCTGGATCACGTAATCCCATATACGTCCATATCTCTGGTCCAACGCTACCAGCGCTGCGGTGTATGGGGTCGTGGAAGTGGCGTAGGCGAGCGCTATGTTGTGCGCGCGGGGTACCTTTAAATGCTTCAGTAGTATCGCGTATTTATGGCGTTCATCAATGACATCCACCAACATTGTCTCCAGACACATGCGGAGCTCCGTATACTGGGCCCGGTTCTCCTGGGTGAAGTCTGGTACCATAGGTGTGCCAATGTATGACGCGGATTGTTGATACATCGGCGAGCGTTGGGGGAGAGGCCTCCTAGGCGAGTCTCCTCCTGCTCCTTGGCGTGGGCTGGTACCGGCTGTGTACCATGGCCCGCTGGTCCAGGTGCTGTTCCTCGGTGCGGGTCGTGCGTCGTGCTCACCCGTGAATAGCGTCGGGGGTCTGTAGCGCAGCTCCGCGGGGGTATAGCCTGGGCTGTACTGGACCTCCTGGTCCGGTAGAGTACTGTGCTGTCGTCGGGCGTGGTTCTCCTCCTCTTCCTCTTCGTCTTCCGTTAGGTCATCCAGGGCTTGTAGTCTCTGATTTAGCCTCTCCGCAGTGTATGCTGCTCCTTCCCGGTGGCTGGGTCTCGCTTGGACCGGTTGGGGAAGGGGGTCTGCGGGGGGTATAAACCTCGTCTGTTGGTCAAGTTCAGGGTCGCTTACTCGGCTAGGGGATGCCGCCCTGGAGTGATGTCTAGACGAGTTCCTGGAGCCTCTGGTGGAGGGAGGGGGTGTTGTCCTTCTGATCAGCTGTTCTATTAGTTGCGCTTGTGCTCTGTCGCGCTCGGCTTCGCGCTTGGTGAGATCCGATTCTCTCTGGGCACCGGTGGCGGCGCGCTGGGCGTCGGCCCGGTCTCTTGCCATATTCTCTTCCATCTGAATGCGTCTTATTTCCAGGCGTATGTGCTCTTCTTCGCTCCGTTGCTGTATCTGCAATCGATCGCGTTCACCCTGGAGTCTATCGCGTTCAGTAGAGGCTTTCAGGCTGACGAGGAATGCCTGCTGTAGTGTCCTCTCTGCCTCGCTGGGAGAAGACGGTTGTATAGGGGAGCCGTCCCTTGGGGTACTCCGTGCGGAGTCTTGGAGCTCTATCTCCACGGTGCTCTCCTCATCTTCTTCCGTGCCGAGTTCTCTCTCGGTAGTGTTGTCTTCCTCCCGGGACTCGTCGGGGACTACTTCTTCGGTATTGGCGGGGTGTAAAGTCATGTCTGGTTCCCCCTGGTCCCCACCGTGAGCTGGGTCAGTTACGTTAGAACCCATAGGGGCCTCTATGGTCGGGGTAGCCTGGTCGTTAGGGTTAGACATAATTTTACTTTCTAGTTTTACCGCGTTTACTGTTGGTAGAAGACTAGGTTGTTGACTGACAGCGTAAGCCTCTAGGTACTGAGGGAACTGTCGTTTGCGCCGCGGGCGTTGTTGGTTAGGAGGATCGTTTCGTGGAGTGTTCATCATAGGCCATTTTAATATTAATAACACTATATTAATATTACACTGATTACCCTCCGGCTCGAAGGACCAATTGTAACTGAGGGGTACAATTCCCTGACTGTATGGTTAGATATGATACTTACTACCACTACCTCTTGTACTTTAGACTCTGGCCACCCAGTACTAGGTATAAATAATTATGATAAACACTCCCACCTGATGAAACGGATCCAACACAAATGTACCAAGTCGAAAGTCTGCGTTTAATAATAATACATAGCAAAAGGTATGTACAACGATCACTTAATTACATTTATGATTTGAAATAGTATGCACTTTTATGGCAAATGAGTATTCGTAGATAGATCAATATCGAATGTCCAATCTCTGATTGCGCAGGAAGCAAATATACAACCTGGAATATTTAGGGAACAATAGCAATGATACTTGAATGATTATATAGCTGGATACACTAGGGGAAGGTTCCGACTGCTTGTAGGACAGCTGGAGGGGGGGGGGTAGAGTCTGGCTGTATCCCGTCTGGCCGAGGGTATCCTGGGAGAGCCCACAGTCGTGCGACCCGGTGCCCAGCGATCCTCGATCCACAGATGAAAGCAGTTGGACTCTCTGTGGCCGGCGTCCTCCGGTCCACGATGGAGAGACGTGAGGCGACCTCGTCGTGTAGAGCGTCTTCTCACCTGTCGTCCTCTCCGGGGGGGGTATTTCCAACACACCGCAGTGTTGGCCTTTATCCATAGAATAATCAAAGTACTCAAAGCATAATCCAAGCCGGGGAAGGCTAGCCGTCGTCGGTAGAATAATCCAATATACAGGTCCACTCGCTCTTTGGCCTGGAGCTCCTCGGGTGCAGCTTCACGTGGGGTCAACCACCCTGGATAAGCGTCCAGCTGATGCCCGAAACGATGGGGGTGCTGATTACTATAGAACTCTTACCGCACGAGGCACTACATATGAATAGACTATTATTAGCTTAATAGAATACGTCCAACTCGACGATATAGTGCCAAATATGACTATTCAAATATTAATATACACGATGTCTCAATGCCGATACTGGGCCGAATTGGCCTTACTGCCCACACGTGGTTCGCGGGGAGGCTTTTGCGTCTGTCACTCTGTTGGAGGGTAAGGAACTGGACTAAAAAAAGCTCTACTTTAATAGCGCAGTATATATACGCACTATGAACAAATAGTACCATTAGTGGTGCGGTAGACATATTCCTACGCGGAACTAGGACTTGTCCATACATGTTGAGCGGTACGATTGAACCTGGTCTGAGGGGTATGGCGACCTGGCACCAAGGTCTCGTCCAATGGTAGAATGGAGACTATTATGGGATGTTCAGTAGACTAGAAGGGATATTCAATGCATATTGTACAAGGAATATACAAGGGATATCAGGGGATATACAAATACAATTAAATATATATATATATAAATAAATATATATATTCGGTTTAATCTGATCCTTCAGAACAATTATTATTATTATTATTATTATTATTATTATTATTCAAGAGAAAAATAGTGTCAGATGCTAAGGACCTGGCTGAGAACATCATGATCCATTAGCAAATAAAAACAAAAGAATGACAAAGATAGCAAATAAAATAATATACGGTACAGGGAGAGGCAGAAATCCCTGTGGGCTTATTTGAAACCTCACTTTAAGATTTCACAATGTTGACATTGAAACACAATGGGTCTCATTCTCCAACGGATTTAAGACAAGAAATTTGCTCTCAGGGCCACTTGAGACATCTTAGGGCCGGTTGTGGGATTCCCCAACCGTCCTTGTAAACAAGAATACCCTGAAGACTCTGGCAGGAGCACTCATTCAAGGGTACTATGACTATGCTTGCACCTCATGGTACCAAAGCACCTCAAAGGCACTAAAAACCAAATTACAAACATCTCAAAACAAACTAGTCAGACTACTGCTTGACCTGACTCCTAGAACCCACCTCACCCCTGCCCACTTTGACAACCTAGGATGGCTTAGAGTAGACGACAGAGTACAGCAACTTGCAATGGGCCTGGTCTACAAGATACACTACACGACCAAGTACATGTCAAAATACTTCCCAAAGGTCAGTGAATACCACGATCACAACACCAGAGGGAGCTCCACAAATCATGTTAAACCCAGATTCGGCTCAAACAAGGGACTAAACACGTTTCACAATTATGCCACATCAATGTGGAACGCCCTACCCAAAGCTGTAAAGGAATTTGAATCACTACCCACTTTCAAAAACACTCTCAAAGAACACCTACGGGAGACTGCAATTCGAAACTGGCCCCTATTGGCTAACATAACAACTGTAGTTAAGGCCTTTAACCAGCAGCTCAGTAGCTAACATAACAACACTGTGGTTAAGGCCTTTAACTCTTTCAATGCCATGCCTGGTTTTCCGTTTTACCGCTTGAATGCCACCATCCGCGCCAATGTTAACGTTAATATCGCCTAATCTATGTTTTAAATTATGGCTATGTGTCTAATCTGCCCATCGCATTATCAAATACTATTTTCCAGTCAGTGCTGTGAAGGCAGATTCTTTTTTTATCGCGTCGTTTCCGTTTCAGAGCAGTTAGAAAAGCCCCCGTTTTGATATAAAAAACAGCTCATTCTGGAGCATTCTATGAAAATCGTCTTTTAGTGGAATATTCCACAACGTTGATATTCGTCTGCCTTTTTATGAATCGTTTTCAAATAAACGCTAGATGATCAATATTATACGTGCACGCACGCACATTACGGCCGCGCACTGATAATCGCTCCGTTGATTTCCTCACGGACTTTTACAATGAAACCGAAAGAAGACATTTCACAAAACAGCTTATAACTTCATCAAACTTACTCCGATTATCCTACCACTGATAACATAGAGTCCTTACCTGACATCAGATGGTATACAACTGGTATATTCCAATTCCTGATCACCATTCGAAAAAATCGATAAGTGTATGGATCCAACGCGACACAGTAGATCTCTATGATCCGCGGGGATCTGAGGCTCCAGAATGAACTGTGGTAACCCCGGCTGGATCAGTGAACTGGAAAATGTGGAGTACCGGATTTTTTTCCCCATTCATTTTCATTGAGTCCATTCCAAAATCACTTATGTCATCTGGGAGACGACAGGGGGCGCTTTTTTCCACAGTGATTGTCGGCGCCCCTCGGCTATACTCGGGTAGGCTCGGGTGATGCAATAATTTTTCAGATCGCAAAAAAAAAAAAAAAAATCTCGTGAGTGGCTAGCAACCACCTATAAAAAAACACGAGAAATCTCGTGAGTGGCACTGAAAGAGTTAACCAGCAGCTCAGTAGCTAACATAACAACACTGTGGTTAAGGCCTTTAACCAGCAGCTCAGTAGCTAACATAACAACACTGTAGTTAAGGCCTTTAACCAGCAGCTCAGTAGCTAACATAACAACTGTGGTTAAGGCCTTTAAATAGCTGCACTCATAGAAGCCTGTATGTTGATGTAGCCTCATAAAGCTAACATTATAGCTGCACTCATAGTATGTTGATGTAGCCTCATAAAGCTGCATATGCTGCACTCATAGGAGCGTGTTGATGTAGCCTCATAAAGCTAACAAGAGTATATGTAATACTGTGGTTATGGCCTCTATAGTTAGCAGCTCATAGCTAACATAATACTGTGGTTAAGGCCTGCAGCAGCTCAGTAGCTAACATAACAACACTGTAGTTAAGGCCTTTAACCAGCAGCTCAGTAGCTAACATAACAACTGTGGTTAAGGCCTTTAAATAGCTGCACTCATAGGAGCCTGCATGTTGATGTAGCCTCATAAAGCTAACATTATAGCTGCACTCATAGGATGTTGATGTAGCCTCATAAAGCTGCATATGCTGCACTCATAGGAGCGTGTTGATGTAGCCTCATAAAGCTAACAAGAGTATATGTAATACTGTGGTTATGGCCTCTATAGTTAGCAGCTCATAGCTAACATAATACTGTGGTTAAGGCCTGCAGCAGCTCAGTAGCTAACATAACAACACTGTAGTTAAGGCCTTTAACCAGCAGCTCAGTAGCTAACATAACAACTGTGGTTAAGGCCTTTAAATAGCTGCACTCATAGGAGCCTGCATGTTGATGTAGCCTCATAAAGCTAACATTATAACTGCACTCATAGGATGTTGATGTAGCCTCATAAAGCTGCATATGCTGCACTCATAGGAGCGTGTTGATGTAGCCTCATAAAGCTAACAAGAGTATATGTAATACTGTGGTTATGGCCTCTATAGTTAGCAGCTCATAGCTAACATAATACTGTGGTTAAGGCCTGCAGCAGCTCAGTAGCTAACATAACAACACTGTAGTTAAGGCCTTTAACCAGCAGCTCAGTAGCTAACATAACAACTGTGGTTAAGGCCTTTAAATAGCTGCACTCATAGAAGCCTGCATGTTGATGTAGCCTCATAAAGCTAACATTATAGCTGCACTCATAGGATGTTGATGTAGCCTCATAAAGCTGCATATGCTGCACTCATAGGAGCGTGTTGATGTAGCCTCATAAAGCTAACAAGAGTATATGTAATACTGTGGTTATGGCCTCTATAGTTAGCAGCTCATAGCTAACATAATACTGTGGTTAAGGCCTGCAGCAGCTCAGTAGCTAACATAACAACACTGTAGTTAAGGCCTTTAACCAGCAGCTCAGTAGCTAACATAACAACTGTGGTTAAGGCCTTTAACCTGTGGTTAAGGCCTTTAACCGCAGCTCAGTACGCTAACATAACAATACTGGTTACTGATTTATTATTTACATTGAAAAGATACAGAGATAATTTGTTAAAGCTGGACCAGCACACTACACCTAGGTTAGTAAACCTAGGCCCCAGATTCAGATTCAGATTCAGATTCCTTTATTTAGCCATTTGTGTAAAACATAATTGTTGCAGCAATACAGTGTATGCATTTCCTTTCTTTTTTCACAGAAAACAACACCAACACAGACAAGAAACGAAACAGTGCAGTGGGGGATTAATCAATAAATACATTATATAAAGTGAAGAGTGCAGGGATCCAGTACGGACTAGTGCAGTGCAGTCAGTGTCATTGTGCCAGTGTCACTTGGGGGCAGAGGGGGGGGGTACCGAGGGGGGGGGGGGACCTGAGGCATTGATCAGCCTGGCGGCTGAGGGGAAGAAGCTCAGTCTGTGTCGAGCTTTCACAGCCTTTGGGATCCTCAGCCTTCTCCCAGAGGGGAGCAGGGTGAAGAGGCTGTGACCCTCTGCTAAAGCTCCACTCCTGCACTAAAGTCGGGGATTCAGTTGGACTCAGATCTGCTGCGTTCCCCCCTACCTGGTGACAGTGTACATCTCATAAAGTAGGGATAATCCACCCTGCTACACAAACATCTCAAAACAAACTGGTCAGACTACTGCTTGACCTTACTTCTAGAACCCACCTCGCCCCTGCCCACGTGACAACCTAGGATGGCTTAGAGTAGACGACAGAGTACAGCAACTTGCAATGGGCCTGTCTACAAGATACATACACGACCAAGGTATATGTGTACAGGTCAAAATACTTCCCAAAGGTCAGTGAATACCACGACCACAACACCATGGGAGCTCCACAAATCATGTTAAACCCAGATTCGGCTCAAACAGGGACTAAACACGTTTTGCAATTATGCCACATCAATGTGGAACGCCCTACCCAAAGATGTAAAGGAATGTGAATCACTACCTACTTTCAAAACACTCTCAAAGAACACCTACGGGAGACTGCAATTCGAAACTGGCCCCTGTAAATGTCCTAACCCAACCCCCTCCAATGTACAGTAAAGTACCAAACATGGTTTTGTCAATATTCCAATGTACAGTTGTGCTTGTGCAGTTGTACAGTGTGCCCCCCCACCCCTCCTACCCCCCCCCCACCTATAATGTACGGTTCTACGTCAAATATATACTCTCTTTTCTAGACTATTTTTGTATCACAAACAGTAGGCCTACTGTATTTGCAAATCTGGTATGTCATAAATGTATAGAAGTGTCTATCTGTATGTCACATGTCATGTTATGATGAATTGAAAATGGGGGTCCCTGATGTAAACAAGACGAACGTCTTTCTCTGGTCTGCATGCCCTTAACAATTGTATGTATTGAGCTGTACTGTATTGTACCCATTCTGCAATCTGTTAACAAAGTTTTCAATCAATCAATCAAAACCGTGGTCAGTCTGTGCGGAGAAACAAGGATAGCATGGTTGCCAGATCGGATTAACAATATCCGAACCGCCCATTGTTATCAAAGGTTTGTCAGATTAAGGCTGACTCTCAAATCTGGCAACACTGATGCGTTGCATTGTGGGGGATCCCGGTTTGAAATTTGAATTGAACCGCGCTACAGACAGAGCCTGCACGTCGTGAGCAACGGAATTGCATCTTCTCCTCAGGTAATTGTGCAACACATATCTTTTATTATTTATAAGTAATGCGTGCCGCTGATATAAATGAGTGCTGTTTAGTCTGTGTTTTCAGTGACTACTGTAACGTTATTAGCTCGATATTATTAAACTGGCGGGATCTGTAAAATACCGGAGCTGCTAACTGGCGAACGGTATGACTAGCTAACGTTGTATACTGTACCCGGAGCTGCTAACGTTATGACTATGACAGCTAACTTTTGGTTCCTACTGTACCAGGAGCTGCTAACTGGCTAACGTTATGAGAGCTAACGTTGGGGTACATATATACTGTACCCGGAGCTGCTAACGTTATGACTATGAGAGCTAACTTTTGGTACCTACTGTACCAGGAGCTGCTAACTGGCTAACGTTATGAGAGCTAACGTTGGGGTACATACTGTACCCGGAGCTGCTAACTGGCTATCATTCAGGTGGGGCTTATAGTGTGAAAAGTATGCTAACCCTACTGTCATGCACTAATAAACTAACCTACACTGTAACACGCAACACTTTGATGAATATTGTTACTCAGCTGATAGAGTTGTAATAAAATATATAATTTCATTGTTGCAAATATACTGTTACAGTGCTGGATCTCATCAATGAGATGAACGCAGAAGACGGCTCAAGAACAACTACTTCAAGTGGTCGTAAGTGATGTATACATTTTTTTTATTGTGTGTGTGACTGACTGTATATATAATATATACTTTTTAATCTGGGACATCATTTTCAAAGAGTCATCCTGTAATGCCTTCTCTCTCTCTCTCCCAAGACGGTCAAGATCTACCAAGTCTTCAAGATCTTCAAGTGGTCATGCTTGTAAGTGATGTATACAATGTTTTATTGTGTGTGTGACTGTGTATATATATACTTTTCAATCTGGGACTTTCATTTCAACAGCTGGAAAGGGTCATCCTGTGTTGATGGATGCTACTGTATATTGTATGTAGATGTGCATGACATGGACTAAATTAGAGGTCCTAGATATGCAAAATAATATTGAGAATCACTGGCCTTAGACTATCTACTAACGTATTCTTGCTCTCTCTCTAGGTTCATGGCCACTAATGACTTCAGACCTTCAGAAGGACAGTATGCTGGATGAGGAAGGTCTTGGCCATGCTGCAATGGCTCCTAGAAGACAAGAACGGAGAGGTGCTGGACCTGGCTGTCAAATGGTTTGTAATGCTACAGTATATTATGTAGATGTGCATGACATGGACTAAATTAGAGGTCCTAGATATGCAAAATAATATTGAGAATCACTGGCCTTAGACTATCTACTAACGTATTCTCGCTCTCTCTCTAGGTTCATGGCCACTAATGACTTCAGACCTTCAGAAGGACAGTATGCTGGATGAGGAAGGTCTTGGCCATGCTGCGATGGCTCCTAGAAGACAAGAACGGAGAGGTGCTGGACCTGGCTGTCAAATGGTTTGTAATGCTACAGTATATTATGTAGATGTGCATGACATGGACTAAATTAGAGGTCCTAGATATGCAAAATAATATTGAGAATCACTGGCCTTAGACTATCTACTAACGTATTCTCGCTCTCTCTCTAGGTTCATGGCCACTAATGACTTCAGACCTTCAGAAGGACAGTATGCTGGATGAGGAAGGTCTTGGCCATGCTGCAATGGCTCCTAGAAGACAAGAACGGAGAGGTGCTGGACCTGGCTGTCAAATGGTTTGTAATGCTACAGTATATTATGTAGATGTGCATGACATGGACTAAATTAGAGGTCCTAGATATGCAAAATAATATTGAGAATCACTGGCCTTAGACTATCTACTAACGTATTCTCGCTCTCTCTCTAGGTTCATGGCCACTAATGACTTCAGACCTTCAGAAGGACAGTATGCTGGATGAGGAAGGTCTTGGCCATGCTGCGATGGCTCCTAGAAGACAAGAACGGAGAGGTGCTGGACCTGGCTGTCAAATGGTTTGTAATGCTACAGTATATTATGTAGATGTGCATGACATGGACTAAATTAGAGGTCCTAGATATGCAAAATAATATTGAAAATCACTGGCCTTAGACTATCTACTAACGTATTCTCGCTCTCTCTCTAGGTTCATGGCCACTAATGACTTCAGACCTTCAGAAGGACAGTATGCTGGATGAGGAAGGTCTTGGCCATGCTGCGATGGCTCCTAGAAGACAAGAACGGAGAGGTGCTGGACCTGGCTGTCAAATGGTTTGTAATGCTACAGTATATTATGTAGATGTGCATGACATGGACTAAATTAGAGGTCCTAGATATGCAAAATAATATTGAGAATCACTGGCCTTAGACTATCTACTAACGTATTCTCGCTCTCTCTCTAGGTTCATGGCCACTAATGACTTCAGACCTTCAGAAGGACAGTATGCTGGATGAGGAAGGTCTTGGCCATGCTGCAATGGCTCCTAGAAGACAAGAACAGAGAGGTGCTGGACCTGGCTGTCAAATGGTTTGTAATGCTACAGTATATTATGTAGATGTGCATGACATGGACTAAATTAGAGGTCCTAGATATGCAAAATAATATTGAGAATCACTGGCCTTAGACTATCTACTAACGTATTCTCTCTCTCTCTCTAGGTTCATGGCCACTAATGACTTCAGACCTTCAGAAGGACAGTATGCTGGATGAGGAAGGTCTTGGCCATGCTGCGATGGCTCCTAGAAGACAAGAACGGAGAGGTGCTGGACCTGGCTGTCAAATGGTTTGTAATGCTACAGTATATTATGTAGATGTGCATGACATGGACTAAATTAGAGGTCCTAGATATGCAAAATAATATTGAGAATCACTGGCCTTAGACTATCTACTAACGTATTCTCGCTCTCTCTCTAGGTTCATGGCCACTAATGACTTCAGACCTTCAGAAGGACAGTATGCTGGATGAGGAAGGTCTTGGCCATGCTGCGATGGCTCCTAGAAGACAAGAACGGAGAGGTGCTGGACCTGGCTGTCAAATGGTTTGTAATGCTACAGTATATTATGTAGATGTGCATGACATGGACTAAATTAGAGGTCCTAGATATGCAAAATAATATTGAGAATCACTGGCCTTAGACTATCTACTAACGTATTCTCGCTCTCTCTCTAGGTTCATGGCCACTAATGACTTCAGACCTTCAGAAGGACAGTATGCTGGATGAGGAAGGTCTTGGCCATGCTGCGATGGCTCCTAGAAGACAAGAACGGAGAGGTGCTGGACCTGGCTGTCAAATGGTTTGTAATGCTACAGTATATTATGTAGATGTGCATGACATGGACTAAATTAGAGGTCCTAGATATGCAAAATAATATTGAGAATCACTGGCCTTAGACTATCTACTAACGTATTCTCGCTCTCTCTCTAGGTTCATGGCCACTAATGACTTCAGACCTTCAGAAGGACAGTATGCTGGATGAGGAAGGTCTTGGCCATGCTGCGATGGCTCCTAGAAGACAAGAACGGAGAGGTGCTGGACCTGGCTGTCAAATGGTTTGTAATGCTACAGTATATTATGTAGATGTGCATGACATGGACTAAATTAGAGGTCCTAGATATGCAAAATAATATTGAGAATCACTGGCCTTAGACTATCTACTAACGTATTCTCGCTCTCTCTCTAGGTGCATGGCCACTAATGACTTCAGACCTTCAGAAGGACAGTATGCTGGATGAGGAAGGTCTTGGCCATGCTGCGATGGCTCCTAGAAGACAAGAACGGAGAGGTGCTGGACCTGGCTGTCAAATGGTTTGTAATGCTACAGTATATTATGTAGATGTGCATGACATGGACTAAATTAGAGGTCCTAGATATGCAAAATAATATTGAGAATCACTGGCCTTAGACTATCTACTAACGTATTCTCGCTCTCTCTCTAGGTTCATGGCCACTAATGACTTCAGACCTTCAGAAGGACAGTATGCTGGATGAGGAAGGTCTTGGCCATGCTGCGATGGCTCATAGAAGACAAGAACGGAGAGGTGCTGGACCTGGCTGTCAAATGGTTTGTAATGCTACAGTATATTATGTAGATGTGCATGACATGGACTAAATTAGAGGTCCTAGATATGCAAAATAATATTGAGAATCACTGGCCTTAGACTATCTACTAACGCATTCTCGCTCTCTCTCTAGGTTCATGGCCACTAATGACTTCAGACCTTCAGAAGGACAGTATGCTGGATGAGGAAGGTCTTGGCCATGCTGCGATGGCTCCTAGAGGACAAGAACGGAGGTGCAGGACCTGGCTGTCAAATGGTTTGTAATGCTACAGTATAAATTATTGTATTACATCACGCTCACCATCAATGACTCCACCATCACCCCTCCCCCCTAGTCCGCAACCTCTGTGTCATCCTCGACCCCACCCTCTCATTTGACCCCATGTCCGCTCCATTGTCAAAACTTCATATTTTCACCTCCGCAACATTGCCAAAATCCGTCACTGCCTCTACCCCCTGCTGCTGAATCCCTCATACACGCCTTCATCTTTTCCCTCCTGGACTACTGTAACTCCCTCCTCACTGGCATCACCTCCCGCTCCCTCCATAAACTGCAGATGGTCCAAAACTCAGTTGCCCGCCTCCTCACTAACACCCGGTCCCGCGAACACATCACTCCTGTCCTCCACTCCCTCCACTGGCTCCCGATCAAGGAACGCATTAACTTCAAAACACTACTCCTCACCTTCAAAGCCATCCATAGCCTGGCCTCACCCTGGTCTTAAACTTTTTACACCAAGAGAACGGTGGGGAGAGAATATATACATATGATGGGGAGAGAATATATACATACAGTGGGGAGGAGACTGTACATTAGGAGGGGTGGGTGGATGGGAGAGAAATATACATATAATAGACAGTCTCCTCCCCACCGTATGTATATATTCTCTCCCCACCATATGTATATTTCTCTCCCACCCACCCACCCCCTCCTAATGTACAGTCTCCTCCCCACCGTATGTATATATTCTCTCCCCACCATATGTATATATTCTCTCCCCACCATATGTATATTTCTCTCCCACCCCCTCCTAATGTACAGTCTTCTCCCCACCGTATGTATATATTCTCTCCCCACCATATGTATATTTCTCTCCCACCCACCCACCCCCTCCTAATGTACAGTCTCCTCCCCACCGTATGTATATATTCTCTCCCCACCATATGTATATATTCTCTCCCCACCATATGTATATTTCTCTCCCACCCCCTCGTAATGTACAGTCTCCTCCCCACCGTATGTATATATTCTCTCCCACCCCCTCCTAATGTACAGTCTCCTCCCCACCGTATGTATATTCTCTCCCCACCATATGTATATTTCTCTCCCACCCCCTCCTAATATACAGTCTCCTCCCCACCGTATGTATATATTCTCTCCCCACCATATGTATATATTCTCTCCCCACCATATGTATATTTCTCTCCCACCCCCTCGTAATGTACAGTCTCCTCCCCACCGTATGTATATATTCTCTCCCACCCCCTCCTAATGTACAGTCTCCTCCCCACCGTATGTATATTCTCTCCCCACCATATGTATATTTCTCTCCCACCCCCTCCTAATATACAGTCTCCTCCCCACCGTATGTATATATTCTCTCCCCACCGTATGTATATTTCTCTCCCACCCACCCCCTCCTAATGTACAGTCTCCTCCCCACCGTATGTATATATTTTCTCCCACCCCCTCCTAATGTACAGTCTCCTCCCCACCGTATGTATATATTCTCTCCCCACCGTATGTATATTTCTCTCCCACCCACCCCCTCCTAATGTACAGTCTCCTCCCCACCATATGTATATTCTCTCCCCAACGTATGTATATATACCGCCATCTTTCTCCCGGGTTGGTGTGATCACATGACTGACAAAGCCGTGCAGTGATGGGCCAGAAGTCAATTCGATTGCATCCAGGCTCGATTGCTTATCCTGTCTGGGTAGCCCGGATGATGGTTTTTTACATCGAATTTTATACACCGCAATTATGCATCGAATGCATCAATCAATCAAGACCCGCGTCGCAGGCACTGCATTCCGTTCTCAGAATGGATTTGAGAGAGATCATCAGCAGGCTATATATGATATTCAGACTCTAGATCTATTTGCAGAGCCAGATGAGATGAGGCAACCAGTTTCGAATTGCAGTCTCCCGTAGGTGCTCTTTAAGAGCGGTTTTGAATGTGGGCAGGGGTAAAGTGGGTTTTAGGAGTGAGGTTAAGCAGTAGTCTGACCAGTTTGTTTTGTGATGTTTGTAATCTTGTTTTTAGTGCCTTTGAGGTGCTTTGGTACCATGAGGTGCAGGCATAGTCGTAGTACCCTTGAATGAGTACTGAGAGTACCCATGATTTTTGCCATTTTGTTATCGTGAAATTGGTATTAAATTTAATTCTGATTGGCATTAAAAAGTCTTAAAGCCTTAAATCTGACTGGGCTAAACCCTGGTTATTTTCAGCCCAATTTATTCATTTCACTGCAAACCATCTGATCAATATATCACCCATACTACATAAAGCATTTACTGACGATCACGTAATTATAAACGCCGCCCCCCCCCCCCCCCTTTCCTCCGTGCATGATGACGCATAACGTATACGATCATATACAGTTGAATTTTTTAATATAGCGTGTCTAGGGAATAAACGGCAATCGATGCATTTAGGTCTATAACTCACGTTCTAGGAATTACTACAGAAAATGATAAAACATACTTATATTCTAGAAGGTATTTTTGTATTTTTGTATGAATGAAAAAGTATAACGTTCCTACATCCTGAACAATAGATAATCGATGTTGAATGCAGGCATTAAAGTGTTCCGTCTCAAGACGGATTTCCGTCAATTTGATTGGGGAGATCCGTCAATTTGATTCGCAGTCTAACGGAATTGACTACCTGGTATAATATGATTTGTAGATGCATACAGATTGAAACAAAATTGAGCCAATCAGAGGCGCCAAATATCATGAAAAGGGAATTTTTTCTACCGAGGCGGCGCCAAGCAGTCATCACTCAGGGACTTGAGTGGTTGCAGCTGGAGGCTATTGGGCGAGTGACATTTGCGAGGTCTGTCCGCCACATGGCAGGGTAACAAAATAGTTGTGTCCCCTGCTGTGGTTGTGAGTATAGTATACGTTTATTAGCTTAACTCCGTAGCAACATCACACAGGTGTATCTGTAGACAGTCTCCTCCCCACCGTATATATATTTTTTCCTACCACCCACCCCCTCCTAATGTACAGTCCCGGACTTTCCAGTGAATCATAGTGTCCTTTTTTTTTCATTTTCCCAGATGCACCATGCACCAAGGATCCAGCTGATTACTGCCAATCTGGAGGATTGTTCCTTATCTGCTCTTCACTTGTGCCACTGATTCATTGACCTTTTGTGGTGTGGTATGTTTTGATTTTTACTTAGTAATACACTGTATAGTTGGGATTCTGAATTAAACAGTATAATGTTCACATATATTATGGAGCCCCCAGGGGTCGGGAGAATATTGTGGAAAACAATATAAAACTGAAATGGTAAAGCTAAAAAACTGTAGACCTGACCACAACCCCCTCGGTTCAACAGCACAATATGTGTCAGAATGCAGGTAGGTGAATTCCAATGGTTGAAGGCAATCACAGAGACAGAGAGTGTTTACTCTTGAACAGGTTCGACTTTAATAGTAAGAACACAGAGTAAATTCTAAGAGAGAACAAGTGCTAAAAGCACAAGTGTAAGATAAGGTAAATGGGAGCTTATTGGAGGTCCATAGTAGAACCGTTCGCGTTATCCCCGAACGCAATTAGTGAAGACCTGACAATGGACAAGCAGAAGAGAGGTATGTTAAATAGAGACCAAAAACCAACATTCCACACACACCCCCGTGACAGCCAATCAGGAACCACCCCTAAGTGACAGCACTAATTGACAGGGAAATGACAGGTGACAAGCCCAGTGACATATGCCAGGAATGTGGGTGGTCACCGACCGAGGTCGGTGTCCAGAACGTAACAGTACCCTCCCCCGACGAACGGCACCAGACGTTCACCTAGGAGCCTCGGGATTCAGCCGCCGGAAATCAACGATCAGGCTGGGATCTAAAATATCCCTTTGAGGCACCCAAGAACGCTCTTCTATCCCGTACCCCTCCCAATCCACCAAGAACTGAAACCCCCTACCCCTCCGCCTACAACCCAGTATCCTCTGCACCGTGTAAATGGGTTGACCGCCAATAAACCGGGGCGGAGGAACCACAGGCAGTGGCGGGGCCAAGGGCGATGAGAGGAATGGCTTCAACAGGGACACATGAAACGTCGGATGAACCCTCATAGAGCTCGGAAGTCGTAACTTGTAAGCCACTGGATTAACCCGATGAATCACTTTAAATGGTCCTATAAAGCGAGGAGCCAGCTTCTTGGATTCCACCCGGAGAGGGAGATCCCGGGTGGAAAGCCAAACCCGCTGCCCTGGACGGTAAACTGGAGCCGGACGACGCTTACGGTTAGCCTGCCGTTGGGTACTAACCGAAACCTTCTGTAGCGCCTTCCGAACCTGTTTCCACGTCCTGCGACAGCGAGCCACATGTGCCTGGGCCGAGGGCACCTCCGCCTCCTGCTCCTGCTCGGGAAACAGAGGAGGTTGAAAACCATACTGGCACTGAAAGGGAGACATACCGGTAGAAGAGGAGAGAAGGGTATTATGCGCGTACTCAGCCCAAGCCAACCTCCTACTCCACGTTGCCGGACTACCGGCAACGTAACACCTCAAGACCCCCTCCAAATCCTGGTTGACCCTCTCCGTCTGCCCGTTCGACTGTGGATGGAACCCAGACGACAGACTGACAGAGGCGCCGAGGCCGGCGGCAAACGCCTTCCAGAACCTGGAGGCGAACTGAGGACCCCGGTCCGACACGATATCTACTGGCAGCCCGTGGACCCGAAAGACATGCTGTATAATTAAATCAGCAGTCTCCCGGGCCGAAGGAAGCTTGGGGAGAGGGACAAAGTGAGCCGCCTTAGAGAACCGATCCACCACCACCAAAATGGTGGTGAACCCGTCCGAAAGGGGAAGACCAGAAATAAAGTCCAGAGATATGTGTGACCAGGGTCGTTTAGGAATAGGAAGTGGTCGGAGGAGACCCGCCGGTGCCCGTCGAGAGGTCTTACTACGTGCGCACACCGGACAGGCCGCCACAAAGGAACGCGTATCCCCCTCCACTGTCGGCCACCAGAACCTCCTACGGATAAATTCCAGGGTCCTGGTTGCCCCTGGGTGGCTGGTGAGGGATGACGCATGTGCCCACTGTAGCAAGCGTGAGCGCGCCACCTTGGGAACATATGACCGTCCCGGAGGACCCCCACCAGGATCGGGCTCCCGCGTTAGCGCCGACCTTACCACCTTCTCTATGCCCCAAGACACGGGTGCCAAAATCAAGGCCGGTGGAATAATGGGATGGGGCTGCTCCTCCCGCCCAGGAAGATCAAACTGGCGCGACAACGCGTCAGGTTTGATATTCTTGGAGCCGGGTCTATAGGAGATGGTATATCGAAATCGTGTGAAGAACAACGTCCACCTGGCCTGGCGAGCGTTAAGGCGTTTAGCCCCTTGGATGTAAGCCAAGTTCTTATGGTCAGTCCAAATAATGAAAGGATGTGTCGCCCCCTCCAACCAATGTCTCCACTCCTCCAGTGCCAATTTGATCGCCAATAACTCCCGATTACCCACGTCGTAATTACGCTCGGCTGGTGACAGACGGCGAGAAAAAAAAGCACACGGGTGCACTTTCCCATCCTTTAAGCATCTCTGAGAGAGCACCCCCCCCACCGCGACGTCAGAGGCATCCACCTCCACAATGAACGGAACCTCCGCGTCATGGCGGATCAATACAGGAGCGGATGTAAAACGACGTTTAAGATCGCAGAAGGCCGACTCAGCCCTAGGCGACCATTCAAAGCCAGGGAGAGAGGCCTTAGTGAGAGCTGTTAAGGGATTGGCTAAGGCGCTAAAATTGCGAATAAAGCGCCTGTAAAAATTTGCAAAGCCCAAAAACCGTTGTAACCCCTTGAGCGACGAAGGCCGTGGCCAGTCCAAAACTGCACTCACCTTGGCTGGATCCATGCGCAGATCGCCCTTCGTCAACACAAAGCCCAGGAAGGACACGGTGTCCGTGTGAAACACACACTTCTCAGCCTTAACGAATAGTTGATGCTTGAGGAGACGGTCTAGCACCTCCCGAACGTGCATTTGGTGTTGCACCATATCGCGAGAAAAAATCAGGATATCATCTAAGTAGACAAACACCGACACCCCAATCAAGTCTCGCAGCACGTCGTTAACCAGGGCTTGGAAGACTGCCGGAGCATTAGCCAAACCAAAGGGCATGACCAAATACTCATAGTGCCCATTGGGTGTGTTAAATGCAGTCTTCCACTCGTCTCCCTCTCTAATCCTGACCAGGTTGTATGCATTACGTAAGTCAAGTTTAGAAAAGACCTGTGCCCCCTGTAAGCACTCAAAGGCCGTGTCCATGAGGGGTAAAGGATATCGGTTCTTGATGGAAACGTCATTCAATCCCCTATAATCAATGCATGGGCGCTGATCCCCATCCTTTTTATCAACAAAAAAGAAGCCAGCGCCGGCAGGGGAAGTGGAAGGGCGTATGTGCCCCGCAAGCAATGCCTCCTCTATGTAGGTGTTCATGGCCAAGGTTTCGGGGCGTGAGAGAGAGAACATTCGCCCGCGAGGCGGGGAGGTACCGGGTAGAAGATTAATGGGACAGTCGTATGATCTATGAGGCGGAAGTGCTTTAGCACGCGTCTTGCTAAAAACGTCCGCCAGGTCCCAATAGATCTCAGGCACCCCTATTAAATCGGGATTAGAGGGTAGATCAGAATCTGCCACGCTCCCCACCATCCTGGAGAAAGAGGGAGGAGACAAAAGAGAAGAGGGGGGGGGAGACAAGGGTTTGGGCAAACTCCCGCTGACGATCGACTTGACGTCGGCCGCCGTTGAGAGTTCGCCCGTGCTCCAATTAATGACACGAACACATGACGACAACCAGGGATGACCCAACACCATGACAGAATAGGGGGAAAAGATGACAAAAAAAGTAACCCATTCCCACTCCCCACCCTCCACCCGGATGTGTAAGGGAACTGTGCGCTGGGTGACGCTCCCACTGCCCAGGGGCCGACCGTCCAGGGCATAGACTGGTAAGGGAACCCCTAAGTCCTCCACCGGGGTTCCCCACTCCTTCACCAATCCCACGTGAATAAAATTGCCCGCCGCCCCTGAGTCAATGAGAGCCTTAGTTCCCCTAATGTCACCCCCACAGTTGATCGCCACCTCAAAAAATGTGCGAGAATCCGTGGTTTTGGCAGGAATGAGCCCACCTGCTGGCGCCCTCTCGAGGCCCGACGGCGCACCTTCCATCCCCGATTGGCGCCGAGCCGATACAGCCTGGACCCGACAGCTGCCGAAGCGGTGACCGGTGCGGCCGCACCGGAAGCAGCGTCGCTCTTTGATGAAGCGCTGCCTCTCGTCGTCCGAGAGCGACAGCGCTCCAAGCTGCATGGATTCATCACCCAGTGGCCCACTCGTGTAATGCATGGAATTATCAACACCAGGAGAAGAAGGAAAACATACCTGGGGCTGGGTGTTGTTGACATGCTCCTTCTCCCTCTCCCGGTGCCGATTATCCATCTTGATGGTGGTGTTGATCAGCACTTCCAGCTGCTCGGGGATCTCACGCGCGGAGAGAGCATCTCGCATCCGCGCTGAGAGTCCCCTGACGAACAGAACCACGCAGACGTTCTCCGCCCAAGCTGTCTCCCGAGCCAAGATCCGAAATTTGATAGCATAAGCTGCGACAGTGCGGAGGCCCTGCCGGCAGTCGAGAAGACGACCACCAGCCTCGAAGATCGAGAGTACCCGGGAAGTATCGAATACTCTTCTCAATTCCCGGGTAAAGGCGTCCAGACTGTCGCAGATTATCGCCCCTGCCTCTAATTCCGCCGTAGCCCAGGAGAGAGCTTCGCCGGTGAGCAGTGTGATAATATACGCTACCTGCGCTGTCTCCGATGGAAATGATCGTGGTTGCAGCCGGAAAACGAGTAGACACTGGGTGATGAATTCCCGACAACCATCCGGTGATCCGTCATAGCGAGCGGGCGCCTGCAGATGTGGTTCGCGGGACCGCTCCTGGACCCCGAACCCCCCCCGACTTTCCTCTGCGTGGAGCGCTGCTTCCCCCGCCGCCGACTGCACACCAACCACTCCTTCTTGGGCTTGTCGAGCTGTGGCCAACGCCGACTGCGCCACCGCTTGGGATGAACCGACGACCCCATTGAGTCGGATTAACTCGGCGCTGACCAGCTGCTGATGTTCCTCCATCCGTGTCTGGGCTGCTCCCTGCGTCCGGAGCATCTCCATGATGGCCTCCATGGAATTCTGATGGTCAGGTCTTCTGTCAGAATGCAGGTAGGTGAATTCCAATGGTTGAAGGCAATCACAGAGACAGAGAGTGTTTACTCTTGAACAGGTTCGACTTTAATAGTAAGAACACAGAGTAAATTCTAAGAGAGAACAAGTGCTAAAAGCACAAGTGTAAGATAAGGTAAATGGGAGCTTATTGGAGGTCCATAGTAGAACCGTCCGCGTTATCCCCGAACGCAATTAGTGAAGACCTGACAATGGACAAGCAGAAGAGAGGTATGTTAAATAGAGACCAAAAACCAACATTCCACACACACCCCCGTGACAGCCAATCAGGAACCACCCCTAAGTGACAGCACTAATTGACAGGGAAATGACAGGTGACAAGCCCAGTGACATATGCCAGGAATGTGGGTGGTCACCGACCGAGGTCGGTGTCCAGAACGTAACAAATATGTTGCTTTCTCCGCTTTTAAAAGTTGAAATCATCTGATGACATTGAAGGGATAGTTCAGAATTGTGGACATAAAGTTTAATTTACTACTTGGCCATTATGTTATGTTCAATGGACTGCACTTATATAGCAATAGCGCTTTTATCCAAAGCGCGTATGGCCTCTCATTCACCTATTCACACACATTCACACACCAATGGTGGCAGCTGCCATGCATATTGATCCATAAATAGTGTTTAGATTGTACTTCTATAGGTTTTTAACTTTACATACTGTATTTAAACATTATATTTGAACAAACACTGCAAGCTAAAGTTTTAAATCATTTGAATCTGTTTTATACAGCACACTTGCTTCCAAAATAAAGCAGTTTTACAATCCTGATCGTTTGTTAACACTTGAAGCTTTTTGTTTCTAACAATCTGTACAATAAAAGTGTTTCTCTGCTGAACTTTGAGTTCTGTCACTTAATTGAAGGAGTTTGATTGTAATAATTATGGGAAAACCTGTAAAATAACAGTGTTTCACTGCTGAACTTTAAGTTCTGTCACTTTATTGAAGGAGTTTGATTGTAATAATTGAGGAAAAACCTGTGAAATAACAGTGTTTCACTGCTGAACTTTAAGTTCTGTCACTTAATTGAAGGAGTTTGATTGTAATAATTATGGGAAAACCTGTAAAATAACAGTGTTTCACTGCTGAACTTTAAGTTCTGTCACTTTATTGAAGGAGTTTGATCGTAATAATTTAGGAAAAATCTGTGAAATAACAGTCTTTCACTGCTGAACTTTGAGTTCTGTCACTTTATTGAAGGAGTTTGATTGTAATAATTATGGGAAAACCTGTAAAATAACAGTGTTTCACTGCTGAACTTTAAGTTCTGTCACTTAATTGAAGGAGTTTGATTGTAATAATTGAGGAAAAACCTGTGAAATAACAGTGTTTCACTGCTGAACTTTAAGTTCTGTCACTTTATTGAAGGAGTTTGATCGTAATAATTTAGGAAAAACCTGTGAAATAACAGTCTTTCACTGCTGAACTTTGAGTTCTGTCACTTTATTGAAGGAGTTTGATTGTAATAATTATGGGAAAACCTGTAAAATAACAGTGTTTCACTGCTGAACTTTAAGTTCTGTCACTTAATTGAAGGAGTTTGATTGTAATAATTGAGGAAAAACCTGTGAAATAACAGTGTTTCACTGCTGAACTTTAAGTTCTGTCACTTTATTGAAGGAGTTTGATCATAATAATTTAGGAAAAACCTGTGAAATAACAGTCTTTCACTGCTGAACTTTGAGTTCTGTCACTTAATTGAAGGAGTTTGATTGTAATAATTATGGGAAAACCTGTAAAATAACAGTGTTTCACTGCTGAACTTTAAGTTCTGTCACTTTATTGAAGGAGTTTGATCGTAATAATTGAGGAAAAACCTGTGAAATAACAGTGTTTCACTGCTGAACTTTGAGTTCTGTCACTTAATTGAAGGAGTTTGATTGTAATAATTATGGGAAAACATGTAAAATAACAGTGTTTCACTGCTGAACTTTGAGTTCTGTCACTTAATTGAAGGAGTTTGATTGTAATAATTATGGGAAAACATGTAGAATAACAGTGTTTCACTGCTGAACTTTGAGTTCTGTCACTTAATTGAAGGAGTTTGATTGTAATAATTCTGGGAAAACATGTAAAATAACAGTGTTTCACTGCTGAACTTTGAGTTCTGTCACTTAATTGAAGGAGTTTGATTGTAATAATTCTGGGAAAACACTGTTTCACTGCTGAACTTTAAGTTCTGTCACTTTATTGAAGGAGTTTGATCATAATAATTTAGGAAAAACCTGTGAAATAACAGTGTTTCACTGCTGAACTTTAAGTTCTGTCACTTTATTGAAGGAGTTTGATCGTAATAATTTAGGAAAGACCTGTGAAATAACAGTGTTTCACTGCTGAACTTTGAGTTATGTCACTTAATTGAAGGAGTTTCATCGTAAATGTAGGGAAAACTTGTGAAATAACAGTGTTTCACTGCTGAACTTTAAGTTCTGTCACTTTATTGAAGGTGTTTGATCATAATAATGTAGGAAAAAACCTGTAAAATAACAGTGTTTCACTGCTGAACCTAACCTGTCAATTAACAGTGATTCTCTGTTCTCGGGTTCTCAAATAATAAACAGAATTATCTGTAAATTTATTGCTTTTCCACTTTATTTTAATTAGGGTATTTCAATGTAAATTCTACAGAATATCTCTGGCACCAAGCTGCCGGACTTCTACCGTTTTTTTACCGATTTTTTTCTTACAGTGTGCCTTTTACAATGAGAGGCTTTTAGGCCAATGTTACAGGGGCCCCCTTATCTCCAGAAAGGTGGCTGGCCGGCCGGCAGGGATGCCTGTGCATTTTCCTGTTACATAACCGAGCTGGATCATATGGGAAAGGACACAGGTGTCTCACACTTGATTGGTCAGCCAGCGAAGACACCCTAGGTGAGACAGTATATCAGACCATTTTAGAATAGAGGAAGGGAGAGCTCCTTGGCGACTCTGCTATACACTGCATTGCTATCAACAAGCTTGTAGTGATCCATGGACCACCCGATAATTCATGTAATTATGCTTTCTGATTATTCAATAAATACCATACATGATGTTTGAACTCATTGTCCTGTGTCTAATATTCGATATCCTTTTGTCCTGATTCGAGGAACAACCAAATGATCCCACATAATCAGCATTCATTCATTTAATCCCATCGCGCTCTCCCCCCCCCCCCCCCCCCCCCTCTCCCCCTCACGAGCTCCATGTGACGGGGAAGTGCAGTGAGCTGTTGCTCTTCTTCAGCGGGTAGCCCTGGTCTCGACTCGGTTTCTGGCCCGCCAGCTCCCCCTTCTGGCCACTACGTGTAGCGTCACTTTTTTTTTTTATACTTTATTTTATTCTGTGTCATAGTGAACATCACGTTGCATTGATCATACATACTTGATTCACATAGTCAATGACATTTGCCACTCAAGCACTTCCAGCTTATTCAATTTGTATACAGAATATTCAGCATAAACAAAATAAGCAGTATAATAAACAGAGTACGCCTCATAAACATCACTGTATTGAAAACACATTATTTACTCCGCTACCTCCCACTCAGCCTCGGATTAAACAAAAAGAAAACATTCCGCAAAAAAAAAGAAAAACTGAACTCCATGTAAAGCCATTATAGCGAAAAGTGGCTTTAGCGGCTGTGACAGAATAGCAGAAGGATGCACTTTGTCATGCTGCGATATGCCATTATCATTACGGTGAGGAAGACAGTGGATTCACTGGCTCGGAATATTCATCAAAAGACTTAGGAGACAAGGATCCCAAGTCATTAAAATATACATAAAAAATGCATGACTTTTTCCATTTATTGAGTTTTAGTGCCTCGCTTAACGAGTACCAAAATGTATGATCATTCTCTAGATCGGTAATCAGGAATACAGGGGGAATACCGGTGATCTATGTGACAGGCAGTCCTGTGAACTTCACCTTTTTTCAAAATTCATAAAAAAAAGCATGCAGGATGGTGAACAGTGGAAGAAGTCTAATGCTGTGTGTATGCTCTGTTTTACTGATGAGATCAAAGATAACATTGGGACTGCTTCCAATTACTGGAGAGCTAACAGCTGGTGAACTTGAAAACTGCTGGGCTGCCTGACTCTTAATAATAAACACTGTTAGGACTATGTGACTCTTAATAATAAACACTGTCAGGACTATCTGACTCTTAATAATAAACACTGTTAGGACTTAGGACTATCTGTCTGACTCTTAATAATAAACACTGTTAGGACGGTCTGACTCTTAATAATAAACACTGTTAGGACTATCTGACTCTTAATAATACTGTTAGGACTATCCGACTCTTAATAATAAACACTGTTAGGACTATGTGACTCTTAATAATAAACACTGTCAGGACTATCTGACTCTTAAAACTCTTTAAATGCCATGCCTGGTTTTCCATTTTACCGCTTGAATGCCACCATCCGCGCCAATGTTAACGTTAATATCGCCTAATCTATGTTTTAAATTATGGCTATGTGTCTAATCTGCCCATCGCATTATCAAAGACTATGTTCCAGACAGTGCTGTGAAGGCAGATTGTTTTTTTATCGCGTTGTTGCCGTTTCAGAGCATTTAGAAAAGCCCCCGTTTTGATATAAAAAACAACTCATTCTGGAGCATTCTATGAAAATCGTCTTTTAGTGGAATATTCCACAACGTTGATATTCGTCGGCCTTTTTATGAATCGTTTTCAAATAAACGCTAGATGATCAATATTATACGTGCACGCACGCACATTACGGCCGCGCGCGGACAATCGCCTTGTTGATTTCCTCTCTGACTTTTACAGTGAAAACGAAAGAAGAGATTTCACAAAACAGCTTATAACTTCATCAAAATTACTCTGATTATCCTACCACTGATAACATAGAGTCCTTACCTGACATCAGATGGTATCCAACTGGTATATTCCAATTCCTGATCACCATTCGAAAAAATCGATACGTGTATGGATCCAACGCGACACAGTGGTTCTCCATGATCCGCGGAGATCTGAGGCTCCAGAATGAACTCTAGTAACCCCGGCTGGATCAGTGAACTGGAAAATGTGGAGTACCGGATTTTTTTCCCCATTCATTTTCATTGAGTCCATTCCAAAATCACTTATGTCATCTGGGAGACGACAGGGGGCGCTTTTTTCCACAGTGATCACCGGCGCAGCTCGGCAATACTCGGGTAGGCTCGGGTGATGCAATAATTTTTCAGATCGCAAAAAAAAAAAAAAAAAAAAAAATCCGAGAAATCTCGTGAGTGGCTAGCAACCACCTATAAAAAAACACGAGAAATCTCGTGAGTGGCACTGAAAGAGTTAATAATAAACACTGTTAGGACTGTCTGACTGTTAATAATAAACGCTGTTAGGACTATCTGACTCTTAATAATAAACACTGTTAGGACTATGTGACTCTTAATAATAAACACTGTCAGGACTATCTGACTCTTAATAATAAACACTGTTAGGACTTAGGACTATCTGTCTGACTCTTAATAATAAACACTGTTAGGACGGTCTGACTCTTAATAATAAAGACTGTTAGGACTATCTGACTCAAGGTCCCCCTATAGGGGGACCCTGCTTTTCTTTATCATAAATCGATCAATAGAGACCGTATTAGATCCCCAATTATCATATCATGGGGTATCACACTCATTGGCTACAACCCTGTGCAAAGATTTTCGAGATCGCCAAATGATTGACGGAGCTAGAGCCCCGGGAGTCGGGGGTGGTAATGTGTACTTTTGCGTACTTTGGGGCACGCCTCACATATCGGCATGTAACTCGAGAACCGCTGAACGGATTTTGTGACCTGAAAGGGCAATCGACAGGCAACAAATAGGGCTTTAATTCTATCTATATATTGTATTAAAAGAAATGCACACCCGAGCCACTAGAGGTCGGCAAAGAATCGTCCACATGTGGGCCCTTGGTTGTTAAGAGGTCAATGTTTAAAAAAAAAAATTATAGCCAAGAGTAAAGACCATAACCCTATCAAAAACAGTAGTCAAAGTGTATATTTTCATTTTTACCGATGTTTTATATTAGGGATGCTCGATATTGGCTTTTTTACCGATACCGATATACCGATATTGTCCAACTCTTAATTTCCTATACCGATATCAACCGATATCAACCGATACCGATATATGCAGGGTTTCCCCCCCCCCCAAAAAACGGAAATTAAGGTAATTAACATTACATATCTCTTGTCGTGTAATTAACACAACATTATGCATACTTTGACAATAAATAAAATAATAATTTGTTCTTACTTGCTTGCCTGGTAAATAAAGGTTAAATAAAATACAAATAAATAAAAAAAAATTGAAAACCGATACCGATATTTTCCGATATCACATTTTTATGCCAATATTGACTGATAATATCGGTAGGCCGATAATATCGGACATCCCTATTTTATATGTTTTATCGGAAATACAAATGTATCTGAAAATGCTAATTATCGTAGAAACCGCAATAAATTACTAAATCCAGATTCAACCCTGCCATTGGAAAGAGGAGCATTTTCCCTATCCATAGATGTATGATTTGGCCATAATAAGGTCAAGGTCAAGTTCAAGGTCAAATATGAATTTATAATTAAGGTCGATTATCATTAATTACTGTATCTACAAATCCTTCTGTTTAATCATCTTTCCGCGGTTCATTTGCTTAGATCTTTTGTACACATGATCTCAATATGGTGGTGAATGAGCTCAGTGAGCATTTTCTCCTACCCGTATCAATTTTTGATCATCATCATCAAAATCATAAATCATAATTAATCATAATTAGTTTATTCATTACAATTTACTCAGCCTAGTAACAGACACAATATTTCTGACACTGGAAATACATACCCCCAGGTCCCTAGATGTTCCTAGATACCAAGCACATGCAAATTGACCTTGCAGGAGTGGAGCAATCTTCCATTTACTTGTAAGGCATGTACCTTTAGGCGAAAACGGTCTACAGATTAACAGACTATCTGACTCTTAATAATAGACACTGTTAGGACTATCTGACTCTTAATAATAAACACTGTTAGGACTATCTGACTCTTAATAATAAACACGGTTAGGACCATCTGACTGTTAATAATAAACACTGTTAGGACTGTCTGACACTTAATAATAAACACTGTTAGGACTGTCTGACACTTAATAATAAACACTGTTAGGACTATCTGACTGATTGAATCCTGCCACTCACTACTGTTCACTACTACTACTGTTATTACTATTGTCACTATTACTTTGCACTTTGTTTTATGTTCTATTACCTATGCACCTATCCTACCTGCACCCCCCCCCCCCCCATGACACTTGCATTTGGATTAATAAAGGAGCACTTGACTTCACTAGACTTATTAGTCTTATTATAACTAGTCTTATTGATGACCAATCCCGTCCACGCTGACTGAGCAGATGAAGAAACTCCAGGATGGGCATGAGTAAAGGCTTGTGTTCCCAGCCAGACTCGTCAAGATGGTTTCTAGTGGCGCTATACACCCAGCTTGGCTCTGATCTTAGCAGCTTAGCCACCGAGAAAATCACATTTTAAGTTTTGTGGAGAAACCCACAGGGACAATGCAAAGAAAAAAGATGATTAACCTAGTTTAAGATAAGATAAGATAAGATAAGATAAGATACGATAAGATATTCCTCTATTGATCCCCTTGGGGAAATTCGGGCGTTATAGCAGCATGGGGGAGGGGGGAGGGGAGGTACAGGTAATAAGTCCTTCTGTAGTGTGGTGGTAGTGAAAGGGTTAACCATTTGTCGTGTGGCAGTGAAAGTGTTAACCTTCTGTATTGTCACAGTGATAGGGTTAACCCTTTGGTAGTGTGGTAGTGAAAGGGTTAATAGAGTTCATCAGTGCCCGCCCCCTTTGGTTCCAGAAACCTTTTCTCTCAAACATCAGTAGATCTATATAGCATCCAGACCGTCACCTTGTTATTGCTGTAGAGCAAGGGGTCTTCACCGTGACAGTGTGTGGTCAGTGTGTTTCAAGTCTGTTTATCCGCTGTTCTCTCCAGGAGACGGAGATGATTTCCTCAGCATGGCTGATTGGCTGAGTGTCAGATCATCATCAAACACAAACTAACTGGACACGTTGAGAGCCAAGGATGAGACCCACGTACCTGGATACCCTCAGGCCAAACTACCCAGGCAAATGTCCGTCTGATTAAGATAAGATAAGATAAGATACGTTAAGATATTCCTTTATTCCCTTGGGGAAATTCGGGCATCATAGCAGCATGGGGGAGGGGGGAGGGGGGGTACAGGTAGTAGGAGACATGATACAGGTCATAGAATTATAGTGCAGTGGAGAAGTAAAAATTTAAATAGAATAGAAATAGGCAGTGTAAACAATATAACATTATAATTAACTCTGGACATGCACATATGGGCAAGTAAGCAGTGTAAAAAGGTCAAGGTGCAAGATGAGGGTATGTACATGTATGCCCTCTCAGTTATATTTGCCCTACAATAAATATAGTTACAATATATATATATATAATCTAATTAGTGCTGTCAATCGATTAAAATATTGAATCTGATTAATCGCATGATTGTCCATAGTTAACACTTTAATCGCCGGAGACGCCGAAACTCGTCATTCCCCGCCATGCTCATTCTGCCGAAGACGCCGTAACACGTCTTTGATATCAATATTTCAAAAATCTGTGATCGAAATCATATTTCTCCCCCGGGGACCTGAGATATACTGCTGAGCTCCACTCAACTATCTAACGGTTCAAGAGCGCCATCTGGTGGCCGATCGGCAGATCGCCCTACAGGAAGTGATCTGTGGATGAAGTGGTGCTCACCCATATTTCGTCCGGGCACTCGCTATCGTTAGAGGGACTCCATCTTGACACAGTGAACACCGATCGGTGCAAATAACTCGATAAACAACATGATTTGGACGTATATACTATTATACAACCTGGAAATGGATTGGGTATTTATACATCCCATAATAGGAATATCTCTGCTCCACGCTCATCGCCCAACGGCGCGAGGAAGATACGGTAAGATCCAGCGTTATTTTCCAACGTGTTCTTTACTAACTGCTCTGATGATCATATCACCCACACTAGATGAATGATATAACGTTGCCCACGGAATTATAAACGACCCCCCGCCCATCCGGTCAACATCAAATCATACGTAGTAACTCCTAGAAGCACATCCAGTTGAATTTTTTTTATCTCGCACAGATTCCTACCAAACTGTATACATCAATATAATGCAATATGCAATAATAATAATGCAATATAATGCAATATAATGCATTTAGGGCTATAAATCAAGTTCTGGAGAAAGCTGCAGAAAACGATAAAAACATACTTATTAGGGCTGTCAGTTTATCGCGTTAATTAGATTAATTAATTACACAGCAAATAATCGCGTTATGAAAATTAACTCAAAATTAATTACAAAAAAGTTTTTTTTTTTTTTTTTATAATAATATTTTTTTTGTATCTCATTCATTCCATAAGCATGTAGAATACACATTTACAGATTTTTTTTTAATATGGTCCATTTGCATGTTCTTGGTATCTGATTCTAGGGACATCTATGAATCTCAGGGAATGTATTCCCAGTGTCAGAAATACTGTGGGCTAGATCCACAAAGAATGGATTGTACGGTGCAAGTTGCACCCTTACTTACAATTCATTATGAATTGAAAATGGGGGACCCTGATGTAAACAAGACGAAAGTCTTTCTCTGGTCTGCATTCCCTTAACAATTGTGTGTATTGAGCCGTACTGTATTGTACCCATTCTGCAATCTGTTAATAACATTTTCATTCAATCAATCAATCTGCGCTGTGATTGATTGAATGAACATTTTATTTTGAGTAAATTGTAATGAACCAAATGAGAATATCAATAAATCTTTTTTTTTATCTTTGACTGTGAATAACACCATGCTCAAATTGACCAGACCTGAAAAATCTAAGCAAATTAATAGATGGAAGATGATTAAACAGAAGGTTTTGTAGATACAGTACTGAATTCTGCCATCCGGTCACATGCAATTTGAAATATGATTATAGAATATAGAATATGAGGCATAAAATGGTAATGCGATTAAAATGCGATTAATTAGATTAATTAATTACAAATCCTGTAATTAATTAGATTAATTTTTTTAATCGCCTGACAGCACTAATACTTATACTTTAGACCGTATTTTAGTATGTGAATGAAAAAGTATAACGTTGCTACACCCTGAACAATAGATATAGGACATTGAATGGGCCATAATAATGTCAATTTAGCAATACAATTTAAAAAGTTATAGCCCTGCAAAGAAGGGGAACTTCTCCATAGACAAATAGAGATGGCGAGGGATGGTCAATTATGAATTTAACCATGGCGATCAAAGTGTTAACTCGCGATTAATCACAAATTAATCGCATTTATATTTTAATCTTTTTTTGTATCTACCTTAAACAGATCTTTTTCAAGTTTTAATACTCTTATCAACATGAGATTCAACAAATTCTTGCTTTATGCAGCCATTTAACACAAAAGGATGACCCTCATGCATTGCAAATTTGCATCAAATTCAAAAGAGAGTGATGCACAAAATAACTTAAAGGTGTCATGCAGTGCTATTCCTAGCACTATTTGGGCAACTTTACACACTTCCTGTGAGTCTATGTAACACATGTGTAATTTTTATTCCAAAAATAATCATTGTTTTATATTTCTAATCTTGTACTCAAAACCAGCATTTTTCAGCCTCATGAAATCAGGCTATTATTTGGCTTGGCTCCACCCACACTTTGAGTGACAGCCACCCACCAAATAGCTCCGCCCATCTCCCCGTCATTCCATCCAGGTAGAGGTCTGAGGTCTTAGGTTTCAGGTTTTTATTTCGACACGCAAAAACATATACCGATTTTACTAACTAATACAACATGGCTGTACATTATGTTTGGGATCCAGAGAGCGACCCACAGTTTGATCCCGAAGAAGAAGAAGAAGGCGATTTGCTACAGCGAGGCTTACATTACATCGTTTCCGATTGGTAAGTTGATTAATTGCACTATTAGTTACTTACTGTTATATAATAGTTGTGTACTTCTGTCGCGCGTGGCCCGTCGAAAACACACACTCACTAACGTTAGATTGTACTGACACTAACCCCCAAACAACAGCGATCGAGGCTTACGTTACATCGTTTCCGATTGGTAAGTTGATTAATTGCACTATTAGTTACTTACTGTTATATAATAGTTGTGTACTTCTGTCGCGCGCGGCCCGTCGAAAACACACACTCACTAACGTTAGATTGTACTGACACTAACCCCCAAACAACAGCGATCGAGGCTTACGTTACATCGTTTCCGATTGGTAAGTTGATTAATTGCACTATTAGTTACTTACTGTTATATAATAGTTGTGTACTTCTGTCGCGCGCGGCCCGTCGAAAACACACACTCTGTCCCGATGAGAGTCTCTGCTCGGAGACTGTTGCTTCTGTGAACAGTGTGACTGAAAGATAAAGATGATTGACTGTTGCTTCTGTGAACAGTGTGACTGAAAGATAAAGATGACTGACTGTTGCTTCTGTGAACAGTGTGACTGAAAGATAAAGATGATTGACTGTTGCTTCTGTGAACAGTGTGACTGAAAGATAAAGATGACTGACTGTTGCTTCTGTGAACAGTGTGACTGAAAGATAAAGATGATTGACTGTTGCTTCTGTGAACAGTGTGACTGAAAGATAAAGATGATTGACTGTTGCTTCTGTGAACAGTGTGACTGAAAGATAAAGATGACTGACTGTTGCTTCTGTGAACAGTGTGACTGAAAGATAAAGATGATTGACTGTTGCTTCTGTGAACAGTGTGACTGATTGTACTGACTCACACTAACTGTACTTGACGATTGAAATTGGGGGACCCTGATGTAAACAAGACGAAAGTCTTTCTCTGGCCTACATTGATTGATAATTTCATTCACCCTCAAATCTACTAGGTGCACGTGCGGAAATTGTGAACGGATGCCAACAGAGACTGAGAATGTATGCTGCATGGAAGTTCCACAGGTAAAGTAGTAACACAAACTTGCATCTTGGTAGCACTGAAAACCATGCATATGGCTAACGATTTAATTTTCTATATATATAGGTCAGACGTCGAATTAACCAGGAACCAACTGGACTACTGTGCATGGTTGATCATCCGGGATTGGATCCAGTGTGCTTCAACCCCTATACCATCCAAATGGCAACTAATATCTACAAGGCAGATTTTGGCCGGATACCAGAAAGCGGAATCAATAAGTAAATAATATTTATTACAGATTTATATATTTTTTTACAGGTGTTTCTCCATCTTGCATCTCTCAGACTATACTAATCTTTCTTGCAAACACAATCTAATCCTTATTGCACATCACATATAATCAATGCTTGCTACTGTCCAATGACATGACATGACAAATGGTTATTTCCCAGCTTTTTTTTTAATTTTATTTGTGCATAAATATAATACTTGATTTTCTTCAGCCGTTTCAGATATATCGCGTACAGATGCTTTGTCGCGTGGTGCTTCGGCTACTTAGGCCGCAGAGTGAGGGTAGTAATCCCATCCTGTGTCGTGGTTCGAATCCGCACAGAATTTCCGGATGTTGATGGTGTCTATACTGGCTTCAGACCGGTACAGGATTGAATCGTGACACATAGCCGGCTACCGCTTCTTCCATGGAAGGCCTGTCGAACTGTGCGCACAAAGGTTCTGGGATGGCAATCGCCTCTACCACCTGGATATATTGTTGGGGGTCACGAAGGACGGAGTCAAACAGGAGCGCCATCAGCTGGTTGACATAGTCTGTAAATGAGAAATTGTTATTTGTTTTGTCATGTTAAAAAGGTTATTATTTATTCAATTTATTGTATTCCACTGTAAGTGGAAATATTTTTCTATTTATATAGGTCATGTGTGTGCAATAATAAATGTTGATATTTTTACTTACTGAATGTCGCTGGGATTTTCCTTGGTTTTATTGTGTGTCCACCTTTTTTGGCCTTTGGAAAACTCATCTTGTACGCCGGCTCTCCAGAAGCGTTTATGGCTTGCTGGCGATTTGAGTTTTCATTGAAATGCATGGCAGCTAGGTATAGTCTGAAAGGAAAATTTCAATAAGCACAAGCAATATATTTGTAGTTGATCTGAGGTTATCTAATGCAACATAATGAGTTATTTGACAAATCAGGAGTCCATAATTAGTCATTTGTACACAATATAAAATACCTGCAAAGCATTCCTATGTACGAAAAAACCACGTTTTTTGGGGCAAAACGTAAAATCACACTGTGATAGGACTCCAATGAAGACGTTTGATGGTGTGGACTCAATTTGGCGACATCTTTGATGATCCTTGTGTTTAGCAAAACCTTCTCGAGCTGGTGGGCCGGTTTTGAGTCTAAAGTAAAAAAGAAATTGCATTCAGATATTTCATTAGAGTATATTACAGTAGATTAGAATTATTCAAGCAAGTATACATTTGAAAATCACACCAATCTAGAATGAGGACATAAATAAATATTTTGAGTATATATTCATGATGAAAGACAGACAGACATACCAGGTTTAACCCACTTGCTACTATCTCTTGATACACGGTCAGCATGAAGACAACGCGGATAGAGTGGTTCTTCGTCGTGTTCATGTACATTCATCATGTGATTGAGACATGACTTCCACCTAGCAACCCTCTCATCGGCAGACTTCGACGTGGCAGCTGTCCAGTAGAGGTGGTTTGAAATGTGCAGGCGCCACTTTTTTATGACCTTGCAGTCTTTCGCCTGTGCAATTTTGTCAAGCTTCTTAGACAGACCTTGAATTACATAACATAACATAACATTACATAACAGTCGTATGACATACATGACATACAGATAGACAGTACTGCTACATCTACATTTTTTGACATACCAGATTTGCAATTACAGTACTGGTTGGGTGGGTGGGGGGGGGGGGGGGGGGTTGGTAGGAGGGGTGGAATTGAATGTGGGATGCCTTTCGACATACCTTTGGCCACGTGCCACACATCGTAGAAGTGTTTGATGTCGTGATCTCTCAGGTACTTTTGGATCTGCGGGTGACGGTCTGTGACAATACAGTCCAAGGTCACGGATTTGGCGTCCAGAGGAGCGAGGCTTCTCCTCAAGCCCTCCAGTTCCATGTGGTAGCTGCCTCCCACCTCATTGCTCTGGAACAAGGAAGGGAATAGCCTTTTCAAAATTCCACAATTAACATTTCCTAACCCCCGCTCACACACACAGCCAGCCAGACCACTTCACACCCCGCTCACACACACAGCCAGCCAGACCACTTCACACCTACAGCGATTCAAGATTCAAGACCGAGAGCTTTGTGTTCGTTTGAGCACAATGAAGGGTGCAGTGTCTCTTCAGACTTGTTAATTACCTGAATTAGTTGGACGTCTATGACATGATTGGTGGCGAGTTCCATCACAGAGTAACTTCCGTACTTAGCACTGTGGCCTGTTGAAAATAATAATAACAATTTCAATCAATGTAGTGCAATATTAAAAATGTATTCATAAAGTAGGAATTTGTCATTGGGGAGCTTTTTCTAACCTGGACTATCGGCTCGCATGTCACCGCCGATTATCACGCTTTCTTTCTCGCTTAATCTGGCGAGGGTAACGTCTTGGTCCTTGGTCCACAAACTTAGAACAGCAGGTTCCAAGAACTTCTTGGCGTGTTCCCGAAACGCTCTGTACTTTATTGTGGAGACGTGTAACGCATTTAGGACCTAAAAGAATAAATGAATAACGCTTTGTTAATATGCACGTGTGAATCACAAACAAAAACATAATGTATATCTGACTTGTCAATCAAATCAATCAAATCAAATACCTTCTCCATTTGGGTGAAAGATGAGCCAGTGAAAAATACTGCTGCAGAAAGCTGAATATTTCCAGCTGGTGTGATGCCGATGAGAGGCTGACTCGCCCATTTACGGCTGTATTTACAACCGGGGCAAACTTGGGAGACAGCCAAGAAGGTCCCTCGCGTAGTTTTGGTGATATGACATTGAGCATTGCACACCGGACACTGTTGAAATAATTCCAGTAGACTGTCTTCGTAAACGATGTATTTCTGGACCTCATAGATTGGTTTTGACGGTTCCCTGCTCGAGAAAAACACAAATAAATAACACGGCACAACTATATAGCTTTTGTATTTTTACGGGCCATGGAGATGTTTGTAACAACTAACTTACGCTAGAATCGAGGGCTCGCTAATCAAAGAGTCAATGTTGAAAGTGGAATCCTGCGGCGGCTCTGGAACATCGATCGAGCTGTCGGTCACTCCATCGTCATCGTCATCAGACTCCAGTCGTGGTCTTTTACTGGGTCTAAACCCCTTCACAGGTGTTGACGTGGATGGTCCCTGTTGATTAGACCAGTATCCAGTATTTTGTGTCCCCACCGAGAGCGACACGACTTTCGCCTGAACACCTATTTACAAAACATAGTTTAGTCAAACAAGGGATTTATTGATAACTTTGCTCACTCACTCACTCACTCACTCACTCACACACTCACACATTGTGACCTGCTCTGGCGTAACAGCAACATGGTCACCACACTAGAGCTAGCATTGTGACCTGTGTAACACCAACATGGTCACCACACTAGAGCTAGCATTGTGACCTGGTGTAACACCAACATGGTCACCACACTAGAGCTAGCATTGTGACCTGGTGTAACAGCAACATGGTCACCACAATAGAGCTAGCATTGTGACCTGTGTAACACCAACATGGTCACCACACTAGAGCTAGCATTGTGACCTGGTGTAACACCAACATGGTCACCACACTAGAGCTAGCATTGTGACCTGGTGTAACAGCAACATGGTCACCACAATAGAGCTAGCATTGTGACCTGTGTAACACCAACATGGTCACCACACTAGAGCTAGCATTGTGACCTGGTGTAACACCAACATGGTCACCACACTAGAGCTAGCATTGTGACCTGGTGTAACAGCAACATGGTCACCACACTAGAGCTAGCATTGTGACCTGTGTAACACCAACATGGTCACCACACTAGAGCTAGCATTGTGACCTGGTGTAACACCAACATGGTCACCACACTAGAGCTAGCATTGTGACCTGGTGTAACAGCAACATGGTCACCACACTAGAGCTAGCATTGTGACCTGTGTAACACCAACATGGTCACCACACTAGAGCTAGCATTGTGACCTGGTGTAACACCAACATGGTCACCACACTAGAGCTAGCATTGTGACCTGGTGTAACAGCAACATGGTCACCACACTAGAGCTAGCATTGTGACCTGTGTAACACCAACATGGTCACCACACTAGAGCTAGCATTGTGACCTGTGTAACAACAACATGGTCACCACTAGAGCTAGCATTGTGACCTGTGTAACGCCAACATGGGTCACCACACTAGAGCTAAATTTGATTTGCAAATACAGTACTGTTTGTGATACTGAAGGAGTCAAGAAAAGGGAGTATATACATTTGACTGTATATACTGTATATATACTGTATATTGACAACCATACTGGGTAATTTACATTGGAGGTGGGGGGGGGGGGGACACTATACAAACAATCCACATTCCTTTACAGCTTTGGGTGAAAGCGGTGGGTGAAGGGGGCCAATCTAAACAATTCTGGGTCACATTATTACACATTATTACATTACATCACACTGAGTTACAAACCTACCTTGACTCTTGACATGCGAACGAAGTGTTTTCATAGAAAGCTGTGTACCAACAGAACGAATCTTTGGGTTGTCTGTCTGGCAACTGAAGTCCCTTGAAGCAGGAGAAAGGCGTACATTGCCGCTGGAACTTGTGGTGGCCTAAGAGTTACCAAATCGTAAATCAATTACAATATAATACAAGCCACTAAATATAACGTTACCTTGTTTACCTCTCACTAGTTGTGTTCTTTTATTTAGAAGTTATGAC
>NC_140166.1:134383194-134561608 GCF_963971535.1 Notolepis coatsorum | reverse complement strand
AAACACAGACACACAGACACACACACGCAACCAAACACAGAAGCCCCTCTAGGCTACAGCCTGGTGTAGATGATGAGCTGTGGTGGCTGGTTTAGGCTCTGTATCCTTCCAGGGCAAAACAGCTTTAATCAGGTTCCAGAGCCATAATGAAATGTGCTGTTCATAAGGGCCCATAACCATATTAGGAGGAATGGAAAACTCGATTTGGGAGGCGGGGGGGGGGGGGGGGGGGGGGGGAATGTGTAACAGATTCTTTGGGCTCGAGGGTGGATGACAATGTGGGGGGGGGGGGGGGGGGGGGGGGGTTGAGTGCGGAGGGGGTGTTGAGGTAGTCTTTTATTTTCGTTCTCTCTTTTTGCTCAGCGCAAATCCCCCAGGAATGCAGATTCGAATACCTCTGCTGATCCCCCGGCTTTACTACACGTGATCCCTGCCGCAGAGAGTCAGCGGTAGCCCGGTACACAGAGATAAAAAACCTACCCTGTTTGGTCCACTTTAAGTGGACCATGGTCCCTTTAGATCGATAGTCCGTTTGGTTTGTACAGGTGTGAACGCAAACCGAACTATAATGAGGACCAAACAACCGAACCATGGTCCTCTTGAAAAGTTGGGACTTGGTTCCTTTCAAAGTGGACCATGGTTCGTTTGCTGTTGGTGTGAACGCGATCAAACTTTATATAGTACCTAATCTAGAGCAAATGAGTGACAGACGCCTAGTGGCGGCTGGCGCGCGACCCAACTCAAATTAATGACGAGGCGCATGGACTCTCTCTCTCTCTCTCTCTTCTCTCTCTCTCTCTCTCTCTCTCTCTCTCTCTCTCTCTCTCTCTCTCTCTCTCTCTCTCTCTCTCTCTCTCTCTCGACTCGCGCACGGACAGTCTCTCTCTCTCTCTCTCTCTCTCTCCTCTCTCCTCTCTCTCTCTCTCTCTCTCTCTCTCTCTCTCTCTCTCTCTCTCTCTCTCTCTCTCCTCTCTCTCTCTCTCTCTCTCTCTCTCTCTCTCTCTCTCTCCTCTCTCTCTCTCTCTCTCTCTCTCTCTAGTCGACTTGCGCCGTGTATTGTATCTCTCTCATTACGCTGCCGGCAACTGTTTACGTTTGTGAGTGCTATAGTCCAATAGATGCGACAGCATGTCCTTTGTTTACAAATTAGATCCGCACCAAACAGGGTAGTAGTGTGAACGCAGACCAAATCACACAATGTATCATTTTCACATTTGGTCCACCAGAAAGGACTATCCCCGGACTTTCAGGTGTGAACACGCCCTTAAAGAAAAACTCCAACATTTTGGGAAATTAGCTTATTTAACATCTTCCCTGGAGTTAGACAAGAAGATACATACCTTTTTCGTCTCTCTGCATGCATTGGGCTTAGGGAACGCCTGGACCGTTAGCCTAGCTTAGCTTCATCACTGGAAGTGGGGCAGACATCTAGCCTAGTTCACTAGAGTCAGGAAATATACTCCAAATACAGTCAAAATACAACTCCCAAACGTTCCTGTAAACATGTTGTGACCTGTGTATTTACCACGTCTCCCAGTCACACAAGTCACACGAGTCTCCCAGTCACACAAGTCACACAAGTCTCCCAGTCACACAAGTCACACGAGTCTCCCAGTCACACAAGTCTCCCAGACACACAAGTCTCCCAGTCACACAAGTCTCCCAGTCACACAAGTCGCCCAGTCACACAAGTCTCCAAGTCGCACAAGTCACACAAGTATCCCAGTCACACAAGTCTCCAAGTCACACAAGCCACACAAGTCTCCCAGTCACACAAGTCTCCCAGTCACACAAGTCTCTGTCACACAAGTCACACGAGTCTCCCAGTAACACGAGTCTCCCAGTCACACAAGTCTCCCAGTCACACAAGTCTCCTAGTCACATAAGTCACACGAGTCTCCCAGTCACACAAGTCTCCCAGTCACACAAGTCTCCATGTCACACAAGTCACACAAGTCTCCCAGTCACTCAAGTCTCCCAGTCACACAAGTCTCCAAGTCACACAAGTCTCCCGCTCACACAAGTCTCCCAGTCACACAAGTCACACAAGTTTCCCAGTCACACAAGTCTCCCAGTCACACAAGTCTCCCAGTCACACAAGTCTCCAAGTCACACAAGTCACACGAGTCTCCCAGTCACACAAGTCTCCCAGTCACACAAGTCTCCAAGTCACACAAGTATCCAAGTCACACAAGTCACACGAGTCTCCCAGTCACACAAGTCCCCCAGTCACACAAGTCTCCCAGTCACACAAGTCACACAAGTTTCCCAGTCA
The DNA here is from genome assembly GCF_963971535.1 of Notolepis coatsorum. NCBI lineage: Eukaryota > Metazoa > Chordata > Actinopteri > Aulopiformes > Paralepididae > Notolepis > Notolepis coatsorum. Next base: position 134,559,333 of record NC_140166.1, on the reverse strand, counting down.
CACAAGTCTCCCAGTCACACAAGTCTCCAAGTCACACAAGTCACACAAGTCTCCCAGTCACACAAGTCTCCCAGTCACACAAGTATCCAAGTCACACAAGTCACATGAGTCTCCCAGTCACACAAGTATCCCAGTCACACAAGCATCCCAGTCACACAAGTCTCCAAGTCACACAAGTCTCCAAGTCACACAAGTCACACAAGTATCCCAGTCACACAAGTCTCCCAGTCACACAATCTCCAAGTCACACAAGTCACACGAGTCTCCCAGTCACACAAGTCACACAAGTCTCCAAGTCACACAAGTCTCCCAGTCACACAAGTCGCCAAGTCCCACAAGTCACACAAGTCTCCCAGTCACACAAGTCTCCCAGTCACACAAGTCTCCAAGACACACAAGTCTCCCAGTCACACAAGTCTCCAAGTCACACAAGTATCCAAGTCACACAAGTCTCCCAGTCACACAAGTCTCCAAGTCCCACAAGTCACACAAGTCTCCCAGTCACACAAGTCTCCAAGTCACACAAGTCACACAAGTCTCCCAGTCACACAAGTATCCAAGTCACACAAGTCTCCCAGTCACACAAGTCTCCAAGTCACACAAGTCACATGAGTCTCCCAGTCACACAATTCTCCCAGTCACACAAGTCTCCAAGTCACACAAGTATCCCAGTCACACAAGTCTCCAAGTCCTACAAGTCACACAAGTCTCCCAGTCACACAATTCTCCCAGTCACACAAGTCTCCAAGTCACACAAGTCACACAAGTCTCCCAGTCACACAAATCTCCCAGTCACACAAGTCTCCAAGTCACACAAGTATCCCAGTCACACAAGTCTCCAAGTCCTACAAGTCACACAAGTCTCCCAGTCACACAAGTCTCCCAGTCACACAAGTCTCCAAGTCACACAAGTCACACAAGTCTCCCAGTCATACAAGTCTCCCAGTCACACAAGTCACATGAGTCTCCCAGTCACACAATTCTCCCAGTCACACAAGTCTCCAAGTCACACAAGTCACACAAGTCTCCCAGTCACACAAGTCTCCCAGTCACACAAGTCTCCAAGTCACACAAGTCTCCCAGTCACACAAGTCACATGAGTCTCCCAGTCACACAAGTCACATGAGTCTCCCAGTCACACAATTCTCCCAGTCACACAAGTCTCCAAGTCACACAAGTCACACAAGTCTCCCAGTCACACAAGTCTCCCAGTCACACAAGTATCCAAGTCACACAACTCTCCCAGTCACACAAGTATCCCAGTCACACAAGTATCCAAGTCACTAAAGTCACACAAGTGTCCCAGTCACACAAGTCTCCCAGTCACACAAGTCTCCAAGTCACACAAGTCTCCCAGTCACACAAGTCTCCCAGACACAGAAGTCTCCAAGTCACATGAGTCTCCCAGTCACACAAGTCACATGCGTCTCATGCCTCGAGATTTGTGTGACTGGGAGACTTGTGTGTCTGGGAGACTTGTATGTCTGGGAGACTTGTTTGTCTGGGAGACTTGTGTGACTGGGAGACTTGTGTGACTTGTGTGACTGGGAGACTCATGTGACTTGTGTGACTGGGAGACTCGTGTGACTGGGAGACTTGTGTGACTGGGAGACTTGTGTGTCTGGGAGACTTGTGTAACTGTGAGACTCGTGTGACTTGTGTTACTGGGAGACTTGTGTGACTGGGAGACTCGTGTGACTTGTGTGACTGGGAGACATGGTAAATACACAGGTCACAACATGTTTACAGGAACGTTTGGGAGTTGTATTTTGACTGTATTTGGAGTATGTAGTGTAGTGAACTAGGCTAGATGTCTGCCCCACTTCCAGTGATGAAGCTAAGCTAGGCTAACGGTCCAGGCGTTCCCTAAGCCCTATGCATGCAGAGAGACAAAAAAGGCATGTATCTTCTTGTCTAACTCCAGGGAAGATGTTAAATAGGCTAATTTCCCAAAATGTTGGAGTTTTCCTTTAAGTAGTTTTTGGGGATTTGTACTTTACTCGAGTATTATTAGGTTTGTATACTTGTACTTTTACTCAATTACATTTCAGAGAAAAAAAACATTCCTTTTACTCCTTACATTTAAAGTGCAGACCTACAAAGTACAAAGTACAAATCTCATAGGTCCAACCATTTTAATTAGTATATTTGTTTCTCTGGCCGAACTAACGCTAACGCTATTAATCCTGCGGCCGGGTTTTTGGATAAAAGCGCTATATAAATGCAGCCATTTACCATTTGCAATTTTACTATGCTGATTGGTCCTTGTGCAAGACTAGAAAGTGGGGATATTTGATTAAACACCTGCTATCAGAAGAATAGACAGTCAGAAAAAAAGTTTTTGCTTTGACTTTTTAGTATTTAGGTACATTTAAAAGTAGAAACTTTTTGAATTTTACTCAAGTGTGTTTTTAGCCAGATACTCTGACTTTTACTTGAGTACGATTTTGAGACGGTACCCATACTTTCACTTAGTATAATTTCTGGGTAATTTTTACACCCCTGCCTGCTTTTCAGAATCAGAATCAGAATCAGAATCAGAATAAGCCAAAAATAAATGTATTGCACATTGCATTTTACCACTGCATTTTGGAACTGTACATAGCCATTCTGTTATTTAAATTGTATATGCTATGTATATCTACAACTGTATAATATAGTCATCTGTATTTAGTCATATGTATCTTATTTTATTCTTATTCTAGGCTAATTGTATTGTATTTAGATTATTGGATGCTGCTATGGTTGAGGAACCACAACCAATTTAATTTCACAAATTATGCTGTACTGAACGACGTGACAATAAAGAAATCTGAATCTGAATCTATATCTGAGAATCAGAATCAGAAAGGTCTTTATTATAAGTAGTTTACACATACAAGGAATTTGATTTGGTCATTTTCGGTGCGACATTAACAGACAGACAATTACGGTAGAATGAAACAAAATTAAAATGCAATGGAATATATACTAAAGTAAAATAGAAGAACAATAGAATATAATATAATTAGACAATAAAATAGGCCATGGCTGTACAATTGTGCACGATGTGGTAGAGTATACACTAATTAGAATAAAAATAACAATACAGTGGGATGGAATATTTAGCAGGGCTGCGCAATTGAGCAGTAATGTGCAGAAAGTATGCACATATTCCCTTGGCACCTGCCCTTGTGGTGAAGGGATCACCACTGCCGTTAATCATTACACCCCTTTTCTCTCGCCCCTCCGGACTCAGGAAATGAAAGTTCGAGGACGTGTCCGAGCGCGGCATGACTCCAGAACACCAAGTGTCTGTAATGAATAGCCCCTGTGGCGTGAGGTTTAGCAGATTACTGGAACACAGGCTCATGACAGTATGCCCCCTGACACCCCAGAGGGGATAACAGAAACCTAATCTTCACCTGAGATTGCATGGTTGTTAGGTGGTTGTTCAGTGGCGGCTGCTGGATTCTTCTCCACTAGGGGCGCTATACCAAACATTTTGCAAACATGTACAAGGCACGCATTGGCGAATATTATCACCATTGCCATCGATCAATATATGATCACAGTCAGTCAAATGCAACCACGTTTCCAATAGCCCAACACAAACACACAAAGCTCTCTCTCTCTCTCTCGCTCTCTCTCTCTCTCCCTCTCTCTCCCCTCTCTCTCTCTCTCCCTCTCTCTCTCTCTCTCTCTCTCTCTCTCTCTCAGATCGATTCAATAAGAAACACATATGTATATATTGTCATTTTAAACAAGTTACCATTCATTGTCTGAGTGGTTATGCTCCACCCGCGGCGAAATTAGAGAGAGAGAGAGAGAGAGAGAGAGAGAGAGAGAGAGAGAGAGAGAGAGAGAGAGAGAGTGACAGTGAGAGAGAGAGAGCGAGAGAGAGCGAGAGAGAGATAGAGCGAGAGAGAGAGAGCGAGAGAGGAGAGAGAGGGGGGGGAGAGAGAGAGAGAGAGAGAGCGAGAGAGAGGGGGGAGAGAGAGAGAGAGAGAGCGAGAGAGAGTGAGAGAGAGAGAGAGAGAGAGAGAGAGAGAGAGAGAGAGAGAGAGAGAGAGAGAGAGAGAGAGAGAGAGAGAGAAGAGAGCGAGAGAGAGACCGAATTAACTCACTGTTTACGTGGTCCATTCACTGTTGTCCCGACTCCCCAGACTGTTGATGTATATCAAGCCGGAGGGCTTGATAAAGTGTATAATCCGCTGTTGATGATGTATATCCAGTCCACTGTCCAGACTGCCATATAGCTTGTTAGCTGTTAGCAGTTAGCACCACACAACAAGTAGTTTGATTTCTTTGTCCATTTCCGCGTCGAACAGACTGCAAACTACCTGCCGTTCTATCGCCATGCTCTAAGACAAACTCTAACCTTAACCAACTTTGAAAGAGTGCCTAAGCTTAACCGTCGAAAGAACTTGCAGTCACGCTCTAAGACAAATAGCTGACAACAACAACTCACAACAACACAACTATCTCTACCTAGAAAACCTAAAATCGGAACAAAAAAAGTGGCGTCGGCCAATCAGAGAGCGTCTCCGCGAAATGCGGCTACAGAAATTCTTGACGCTGCTGCCTAGACCGCTTCAAATCGCGCCCAGATTCCAACATAATAGTCATATTTCAACGCACAAACGCGTTACGCACTGATTGGCTGCGACGGATACAGCGATCAAACAGTGACGCGCACTCAGAGCGATATTGCGTCTAGCCCGGGCAGAGAAAAAAAAAAAAAAAAAAAAAAAAAAAAGTGAGTCACTTCCTGTTCAGGAAAGCGAGTATTTTTTATTTTATATATTAACGTTATATTGTGCATTGGAAACACAAACATACTTAAAATGAGTAAATATTATTCATTTTAAACATGTTTATATTATTTATAGGGCTATAAAACAAAAAACTAAAAAATCATTTTTTCTTGTTCTTCTCTCATATAACCAGGGCAGGGCCTGGGTGGGGGGGCGGCGCCCGAGCGCCCCTAGTGGCGAGTCGCCACTGTGGTTGTTGTATTGGTGGCTATAGAGAGCAGAGGCAGCTGATGTACGGCAGACTCCCAGGGTCACCTTTGGCTTTTTTCCAAGTTTCAAGTTTCTTTAATAGTTGTCATACAGAAGTACAGAATACTTTCATACAAAATGCTTCTTACTGTTACACTCCAGAGACTGTGCTAGACAAGATAGTATCAAATAACATAGTATAGCATGTAATTTAGAAGAAGAAAATGAGGTCACAGTGTTCGGTATAGACATATGTACAATGTTCTGAGTTACCATATAATATACAATACTATGCAGTGTACTAATGTACAGTACTATATAGTGCAAAGCAGAAATGGGATGAGGTATTAGGATTAGGTACAATTTACAGTTGTGATGTTTCACAACGAGCAGCAATTCCAACCTCTTTTGATCTCTGGAGATACACCGGCTCTATCTACACGTTGTGGTGGCCATTGGGGGCCATGTGGTAGGGTATGTAGGATCTATCAATCTACACGTTGGGTTGTGGTGTTCATAGGGGCTAAAACTGGCCCCATTTTTGCCAGATGCTTAAGTGGTTAAACCAGGTTTGTATCATATTCCCTCACCTACACCCCTTACTCTAAACCAGGTTCATATCCTACTCACTACCCCTACACCCCTTACCCTAAACCAGGTTCATATCCTATTCCCCACCCCTACACCCCTTACCTTAAACCAGGTGCATATCCTATTCCCTACTCCTACACCCCTTACCTTAAACCAGGTTCATATCCTATTCCCTACCCCTACACCCCTTACCTTAAACCAGGTGCATATCCTATTCCCTACCCCACCACCCCTTACCTTAAACCAGGTTCATATCCTATTCCATACCCCTACACCCCTTACCCTAAACCAGGTTAATCACCCCTTACCCTAAACCAGGTTAATATCCTATTCCATTTACATTTACATTTAGTCATTTAGGTGACGCTTTTATCCAAAGCGACTTACAAGTTCTGTACGACAAGCCATCAGGAAGGGCACAACTCTATTAGCTGAGCAACAATGTTCATAAAGGTGTTGAGCGCTACAGTGTAGGTTAGTTTATTAGGACAAGTGCATGACAGTACGGTTAGTTAGGGTTAGATTTTTTTATTATTTTTTTTTATTCAGATAATGGTTGAAGAAGTGCGACGGCGAAAGATTGGACGTGTTTCGGCTGTCCTAACTGGGCTGGGTAGTTCATTCCACCATTGTGGGGCAAGGACTGAGAATAGGCGGCTTCTCTTTGATGACCCTCCCGGAGCTTGGATAGGAGTAGGTCTGAGGCGGCCAGAAGATGCAGAGCGTAGGGGTCTTGAGGGTGTGTAGTTAGAGACCATTGACCGGAGGTAGGAGGGAGCGGTTCCCTTTGCCGCACGGTATGCTAAGTCGAGGGTCTTGAAGCGGATTCGTGCAGCAATGGGGAGCCAGTGCAGGTCCCTAAGAAGTGGGGTGACATGGGCCGACTTCGGTAGGTTTGAGATCAGGCGGGCCGCTGCGTTCTGAATGAGTTGAAGAGGCTTAGTGGCAGTGGCCGGGAGGCCAGCGAGCAGTGCGTTGCAGTAGTCGAGGCGGGAGATGACTGTTGATTGGACGAGGAGTTGGGTGGCTTCTTTTGTCAGGAAGGGGCGGATCCTTCTGACGTTGCTCAGGAGGAATCCGCAGGTTCTGGTTGTCGCTGCGATGTGAGCAGAGAAGTTCAACTGGTCGTCGAGGACAACACCAAGGTTCTTGGCGGTCGGGGACGCGGTCACAGCTGCATTCTCGACTGTGATGGAAAGGTTGGACAGGGGGGAGGATTTGGCCGGCAGGTGGAGCAATTCTGTTTTGCTTAGGTTCAGTTTGAGGTGGTTGATCGTCATCCAGGCGGAGATGTCGGACAGACAGGCCGAGATCCGCTCAGAGACGTGGATATCTGAGGGGGGGAAGGAGAGGAAGAGTTGAGTATCGTCGGCATAACAATGGTAGGAGAAGCTATGAGACGTGATAATGTTACCCAGTGATTTAGTGTAGAGGGAGAAGAGAAGGGGTCCTAAAACCGAGCCCTGGGGGACACCCGTCCGCAGGGGGCGGGTGGCCGACAGGGTCCCTCTCCATGACACTTGGTATGAGCGGTCATTGAGGTATGATGACAGCCATGTCAGCGCAGAGCCAGCCACTCCCATTCCTGCGAGAGCCGCGAGGAGGATCTGGTGGTTGACTGTGTCGAAGGCTGCAGATAGATCTAGGAGAATCAGGACAGAGGAGAGGCCTTTCGCTTTTGCTAAGTGAAGTGCCTCTGTGACCGCAATGAGGGCTGTCTCTGTGGAGTGACCAGTCCTGAAGCCTGACTGATTAAGGTCTAGGAGGTCATTCTGTACACCCCTTACCCTAAACCAGGTTAATATCCTATTCACTACTCCCTACACCCCTTACCATAAACCAGGTTAATATCCTATTCACTACTCCCTACACCCCTTACCATAAACCAGGTTAGTATTCTATTCCCTACCCCTACACTTCTTACCTTAAACCAGGTTCATATCGTATTCCCTACTCCTACACCCCTTACCTTAAACCAGGTTCATATCCTATTCCCTACTCCTACACCCCTTACCTTAAACCAGGTTTGTATCCTACCCACACACACACACATAATGACCTTTTAATTTGACCAATATGAGAAGCATAGATATGTCCGGCAAGGTGGATTGGGTTTCTTCATTATCCTTATCATTTAGACACAAGTATCTTGTGTTTTCATCATAAAATCTTTCTTCCAGAGTAGACTACACTTTCTGTGTCATGTTCATGCGTCCTCGAAAAGTGTTATGAAATAGCTATGAAATGTATGTAGGAAGGCGGCAGGCAGGGAGATTACGTTTCTGTAGGAAGGCGGCAGGCAGGGAAAGGCTAGTTCAGTCTTGGCAGCGGCTGTGTTACCAATAAGCTACTCTGTGGGCATCAATGCAGCACATTTTGTGATGGTGTAAGCTTGTTTCCTCACAGTTCAACTCCTCACTCCTACGCAGAAAGTCCAACAGTGTTCCAGTCAAACATCTCTGTCCAGAGAGGGAGTATGCTAACTGGTGCTTGCAGGGACGTGCACAGGACTTTAGAGGGGCAGGTGCTCAAAGGCTGAAAAGGGCACTACACTTGTGTGTATATATTAACCTAGCGCGCAAGCGCGATTTTTAAGGGCCCTTTTCGGTCGGGGGGCCCCCTTTTTATGCTTTTTGGGTTTTGGTGATCAAATATTGAATATTGAACTATAATAATCAGTGCAGGAGCTCAATTATCCTTGAAAGACACTTTTATCACTGACTTAAAAGGCCCATACATCTCCATAAATGTTCAGGGGGGAGGGAATAAGTGCTTACCCTACAGACCCCAAGAAGTGCTGTATATTCTGTATTGTTTAATATAAATGCATTTTTTATTCCAATCCTATTTGTATTTGAGATTCCCAAATCCCATCGGACTTGACTTCTTCGTGTCCCTCAATGAGTGTAATACCAGCATTAAACTGTATGCGCCACAGCGGTTTCTATCATCAACATCATCACCACCCACGCTATGCATAAAATATATAGGTCCGCGGAGAGGCACGCTGAGGAGGCTGTGCAAACTGCAATGGAATATGGGGCATCTCTCTCTCTTTACCTAATATTTTGATTCTATCCTGATATTTTTCAGTTGGAAGGGCAGTCTATATGCGTAACGATATATTTTTTTTTTTTTTTCAAAAAGGGCACTTTTTTGATGAGGCTCAAAAAGACAGGTGCTCAGGCACCCCTTGGCCTCTATGTGTGCACGTGCCTGGGTGCTTGTAACAGTCACAAAATGTGGCTACTGTATTTCTGTGTTGTTATTTAGTTGCAGTGCCATGTTTGGTCACTAAGTGGCCCTCCATTGTTTGTACCAGCTACAGGTTTAAGTGACTGTGACTTCTTCACTTCCTGTTCCACCTCACGTCCGACAGCAGCGTCAACTTGTTTATCTTAACAGTTAGTTCTCTAGTAACGATGTGGCTAGTAGTTGTGGTCACCATGTATTAATATAGTTGTTGTGTATATTGAATGAATGCATCGTATGGTCATAGTCCTCATTTTATATTTCGTTAATAATAAATGGGTTTGTACCAAATCCCAAAAGCGACAACATCTGTTAAGCAATTTTGCTAAGCTATCCTGGTGCTGTTACTTTAATGCTGACAAGTTGACGTCACACAGCCAGACATGTTACATGCTTCCAATAGGGAGGTGTAGTGGTTACGTCATTGGTGTTTCCCGTGCAGTCCACCCTCCTTGAAATTGCCATGTATTTCCAATGGACCCATTTCTAAATCGTCTCGTTTAAAACAAATAAAGCATGAACATTGGCATGGTGTATCCTTCTGTGTGTATTCATCCACAATCTATAGATCAACATGAGACAATTCACAATTAGTCGTAAAAGTAGCAAAATAACAACGTTTATGTTTTCGTTTCACTGAGAAACTACACTCACTTTGGCACTGCTGACTCACGTCACCACAGCGTAGACTCCTGGCTGTATTAGGCGACAGCACTGAACGACAGGCGTTCTACTGGTAAGTGTAGTTATTTTTGTACGACAAATTAAAAACCTTATAACTAACTTTATTTCAATAATAAATGCTTAAACAATAATGTTAGTGATAGAAGGGAACTCATTTTGTGCAAAAACATTTAAAGCTTGCCAATGTTCATGAGGCAGAATTATTATAATAGCCGATAATACATTTTCCCAATGATAAATCCCTATACGGGTGGACCGTGAGGGAAACTAAAGTGATGTCAGACTACACCTCCCTATACTTGTGATATTTACCCATAACACATTGAATAAATAATATTATATTATTGTAACGCCACGTATTTTTAGGCTCTTTTGTCGTAATTCTACCTGCCAGACGCGCCGATTGTCAAGAAATCACTGCTCCAGGATACTGCGTTTGGTTACTTTATTGCGGTCAAAAACAGTTCGTATCGTAACGTCATTAAAAGCAAATCACAGCTTGATTTAGTATTGAGTAGCATGCGGTAAACAAAGTGTGACTTCCCCGTTTACCCCCTCATCATTTCAATACCTGAAACCCGCCGGTGAACAGCTGACTTTTTTACTCATACTACAACACCACGTGACCCATTTGTGAATGACGTGACCATAACAACCCGAGTTGTCTATACCTGTCACCAATAGGGTTGGGCACCGAAAACCGGTTCTAATAGGAACCGGTTCCTAACTTCCGGTTTAGAACAGGAATCGATCTGGAGAATCGGAATCGGAACCGGAATTGTTCAAATCCAAACGATGCCCAACCCTCCCTAGTCACCAACATTTGGTAATCAGGAGGTTACCGGTTCAATTCCCGCTCCTCCCGGGCAGCGTGTCGGAAGTGTCCTTGAGCAAGACACTTAAACCCTACCTGCTGAGTAGGTTGGCACCTTGCATAGTCGGCTCTGCCGTCGGTGTGTTAATGTGTGAGTGAATGGGTAAAAAAAATTAAGGAACAAATGATAAAGCGCATTGGGTAAAAGTTGCTATATAAAAGCACCATTTACCATTTATTTAAAAAAAAAAAAAAAAAAAAAAAAACTGGAAATAAAAAATTATAAAAAAGGTCAATAGTAAAATAATGGAATTTCATGGCGTCTGACTGTGTATCCTTGTTTATTCACTGTGTCCATGGAAACGACAATGAACGCAGCCATGAAGGTATGGTTTCCATACACAGACATAGAACTATAGCCCGTTTACTTATTCGATAACTACATCACTTCATAACTCATAAATCTTCCGACGAGCTTCATTTGGGGAGAGATTTGTATACTCATCATCAAAGCCACCACCACATTTGCTTTCAAACGAATTCGGCGTGTAATTTGGCACATTTATGAGGCACTCGTCGCAGAGCTGTTTTGCAGGCGGTACACGACGTACAGGTGTAGAGACAAGCTCTGCGTAGAAGTGTGTAGTTCAAGTCCGGCCCTGTTGTCATGGCAACCTGCCCAGACCCAACAACAACAACAATGCACTACAACGCACCAAAGAAAATAATATTAAACATGAAGTCACCCTGAATTTCAATCTGTTTTTTTTTTACACCCTTTGTAGCGGTGTCTACTTATAATATTTTTCCCGTTGGGCGCCAGACAGGGCCAAACCCTGCCAATGCAAATCAAATTACCTTTTTAATTGGTTAATTAGGCCTATAGCTCCGGCATAAGACTGTACCACATAAAGGTAGACAAATTATTTCATTAATAGTAGGCCTAGACTACTGAGCAAGCTAAATCATAGGTTAGTTTGCTAAAATGTTACAATCAATTACCTTTTCATAAATTCAAAAACCACTCAAGAGTCATGCTCAATTCAAAATCAAAATGTCCATGTATTGGATTCAATTCAAATCATAAGCAAACATTTCATAAAACAAACAATTCATTTTCAGTCCAGCATGTGTATTAAACTCCCATAAACCAGTCAGGTCACTCAATTCAGTTCAGTCCGTGATCATGTGTATGCGTTTGTCAATAGTTCAGACTCTCAATAGTTTGTGATGAACGCAATTAACGCAAATGAGTGAATGAATGACCCAAAAATAGAAAGTATCAAAAGAAAAGATGTGTGTGTGTGTGTTGTGTGTGATGCGAGTGCAGGGGGAGAGAGGGGCGTTTGGGCTTGGGGGCATTTGGGTTAGGCCTGGAGAGGACCGTGAGGTGTCGGCTATGTAGGAAGCTTGTAGGAAGCTTGGAGAGGGGAATTGTGTTGGAGTCGGAGACGCTTGCGTCACAGCCTCGGAACAGGGGCAAACAAACACAGTGCAGCATGTAGCCTACCCAGTGGCGGCCGGTGGGTACTTCACCACTAGGGGCGCTATACCAAACATTTTGCAAACATGTACAAGGCACGCATTGGCGAATATTATCACCATTGCCATCGATCAATATATGATCAGTCAGTCAAATGCAACAACGTTTCCAATAGCCCAACACAAACACGCACAGCTCTCTCTCTCTCTCTCTCTCTCTCTCTCTCTCTCTCTCTCACTCTCTCTCTCTCTCTCTCTCTCTCTCTCTCAGATGATGTCAGATCCATTCAATAATAAACACATTTGTAAAGCTCGTTATTTTAAACAAGTTACCATTCATTGTCTGAGTGGTTATGCCCCACATGCGGCGAAATTAGAGAGAGAGAGAGCGAGAGAGCGAGAGAGAGAGAGAGAGAGAGAGCGAGAGAGAGAGAGAGAGAGAGAGAGAGAGCATTTTAGTAAAGTTACATTTTCAACAAGATTGCTGCTATTTAAACACTTCATGGAAACGGGGTAACGTTAACCTTATGTCGACTGTAGTATTGTATGACCTCGACATAACGTTTAAACGTTAACGTTACTCCGTTTCCATGAAGTAATTATAAAAGTGGCCAGCTAAGATAACGGAGCTAACAGCTAGCAGTAGCTAACGTTAGCTGAAAGCTGTAACGTTACAACGTTATGCGGCATCAGTAGACAACGTATCATTTATTAAACTAGAGTTAAGATCGCTAATCTACCTTGTTGTTGGCTTGTTGATAAAGTATATCCACTCCATGGCATTGTCCATCCAGCCTGTGTTGATGTCCATCCATTGTTGTCCCTCCGCATCCATATAGCTTGTTGTTAGCCAACAAGCTGTGTGAGTGAAGAGCTGTGTCTTTGTCCATTTCCGGCCTCGAACAGCCTGCAAACTACCTGGCGTTCTATCGCCATGCTCTAAGACAAACTCTAACCTTAACCAACTTTGAAAGAGTGCCTAAGCTTAACAGTCTAAAGAACTTGCAGTCACGGCACGCTCTGCTGCCTGCATCTCACAACAACATCACAACAACACAACTATCTCTCACGGACCAACCTAGGAATAAGCTAGAAATTTGGAACATTAGAAATTGGATTCGGCCAATCAGAGATCGTCTCTGTGAAATTCTGCTACGGAAAAAAATACTGGCGTCGGCCAATCAGAGAGCGTCTCCGCGAAATGCGGCTACAGAAATTCTTGACGCTACTGGCTAGACCGCTTCAAATCGCGCCCGGATTCCAACATAATAGTCATATTTCAACGCACAACGCGTTATGCACTGATTGGCTGTGACGGATACAGCGATCAAACTGTGACGCGCACTCAGAGCGCTATCGCGTCTAAAAAAAACGTCACTTCCTGCCCAGGAAAACGAGTGTTTTTTTATTTGACATAATAACGTTATATTGTGCATTGGAAATACAAACATACTTAAAATGAGTAAATATTATTCATTTTAAACATGTTTATATTATTTATAGGGCTATAAAACTAAAAACTAAAAAGTTTTATTTTCTTCTTCTCTGATTTAACAGCAGCTGGCAGCAGGTGGGTCGGCGCCCTTGCGCCCCTAGTGGCAGAGCCGCCACTGAGCCTACCGCACCGAAGTTCGCGTTGAGTGAAGAATATGATCAGGTTGATGTCCGGACTAATCCACGTTGGTCATCCCGTGCCAGGTAAGGTTTACTTGTGTGTTTTCAACATTATCTAATATGTTTCCCTTTCTCACTGTTCTTTATATCGGCTGCACGTTATATTACGTCATAGCTTCTGCGCCTACTGGAACATATCCCATATCAGCCTATATACTGAATACATTTCTCCACATGTACCTGTACACACCCATCCGCCTGGCCACACCCCCATCCGCTCCTCTACATAAGCAGGGGTGTGGCCATACTAACAGCTCCTTCCCTATTTTCACCATGGCGAGTGTCTGTATACACCACTTGAGTTAGGGCGCATTCACACCTACCCTGTTTGGTCCACTTTAAGTGGACCATGGTCCCTTTAGATCAATAGTCTGTTTCGTTTGTACAGGTGTGAACACAAACCGAACTATTTTGAGGACCAAACAACCAAACCATGGTCCTCTTGAAAAGTTGGGACTCGGTTCGTTTCAAAGTGGACCATGGTGCGTTTGCTGTTGGTGTGAACGCGATCAAACTTTATATAGTACCTAAGCTAGAGCAAATGAGTGACAGGCGCCTAGTGGCGGCTGGCGCGCGACCCAACTTGACAGCGCCAAGTGACAGCTTGCGCACGACCCAACTCAAATGGATGACAGGGGCGCGGACAGTCTCACTCTTCCTCTATCTCTCTCTCTCTCTCCTCTCTAGACTCGCAGTCTCTCTCGTCCTCTCTTTCTCTCTAGACTCGCGCCGCGCGCGGACAGTCTCTCTCTTCCAAGGCCAGATTAAGAATTCAGAGGCCTCTGGGCCAGACTCTTGTGGAGGCCCCCACACACGCACGCATGCACAGTGGCGTTTTTATATGTAAAACATTGGTGGGGCAGCCACTAACCAAGGCTACATACCAGGCAAACTACAGTAATCAAAATGACAGTAATCCTGCTACTGATGCGTTTTTAACACGTCAACAAACAGCTATCCATCGAAAGAGAGAAAGTATAGTTGAGGAAAATTTATTATATTCTCAGTCTGCCAAAGTTAAGTTAAAAAAATTAAAAACTCAGAGTGTGTTTTTATAGTCACATATTTGTCATGTGTAGGTGGGTTTTCCAGCAAACTCACCACTCTCGCTGCCGTTGAGTTCGTAAGTGCTGCTACCACATAGTAGTACTTGGTGGCATCTGTGGTAATATCCCTGAGAGCGAATTGGGCTTCGGCTTGCGCAAACCAAGCGTTGCCACTCTGCGCAGCTTGAGTGAAACTGCGTTCAAAGTTCTGCAATCTGCATTCTGTTGTTCAGTTGACATGTTCGATATAATCTCCGAAATACGTCCAAGATCACGTCAGGGTCACAAATGTGGGAATGCAGTAATGATAGCGTAGACGGAGTCATGTTCCGATGCAAAAACACTAGTTTATTACGCACGCTACTGTCGCACAAACAACACTTCCATTCATCTTTCACTCGTCTGTCTCTCTTTAACTACGTCATCCCCCGCTAAGGGTCATGGGAGATGTAGTAAACACCACAAAAGGCTAGTGAATGCCGTGAATTATGTCCCAGTAGCCACTACACGCAAATCATTAATCATACATCAAAATAGCCTAATTTTATTATTATACACGATGATGACGATACAGAAAATTACAGAAAAATTTGAAATGCATGGCAAAAATTGCATTTATTGTCAGTATTTTAGAGACCCCCCAAAAATTCACAAATCATGTTTTCAGGGGAGCTGATGTCTGATCTAGGGGAGCCAATGGCTCACCGAGCTTACCCATGGTTCGCACCCTGGGCGTGACAGCAGACTCTACGTCTAGTCTTCTTCTTCTTCTTCTTGTATATTTCCGGCGGTCTACGCGTCTAGGCGTATTGCCGCCCTCCACAGGACAGAGGGAGCACTATAGATTTCCAACCCTCCCTATACATCTAGTCCAGGGGTCAGCAACCTTTACTATCAAACGAGCCACTTTTCCCCCCTCCCACAAAATAAAATGCTCAGGGAGCCACACAACCTATTTACCCTTCAAATGAAGATAACACAGTGTATAACGTTTTATATATCCCCAAGCATACCCCACATTTAGCATAAAACGCCTGACAATTGCATACCCAAAGTAATTTGCGATTTATTATACTTTATACTTATTGCATTAATGGAATTATAAAGCAACAAAAAGAAAAGTTTACTTTTTATTGCTGTTTTTACCTGTTATAACAAAGGAAAACCTCAAACTCTTCTGAAGAGGAGAAAAAATACTGGCTGTGTAGACCTATTTTTAAATAAAACACAGAAGAGGAGACAAAACACTGGTGTCTGTAGACCGACTTTGAAATAAAACCCTGAACTATTCAGGTATATTTGAGTCCTTCCCTTATTTGTGGAACATTTATAAAATAAAAAGTAGTCCACTTTAAAAAAAAATAAAGACTACCATATGTAGACCTACTTTGAAATAAAACACAGAAAAGGAGAAAAAACACTGGCATCTGTAGACCTACATTGAAATAAAACCCTGAACGATGCAGCTCTATTTGAGTCCTTCCCTTATTTGTGGAAAATCTATCAAATAAAAAGTTAATTTTTCGTTGTTCGCAAATTTCGCACCACATATCAGGCATAGGCTACAGGTAAGCCTGCATTGTTAGTCGTGAAAGCAAATTAATCTGTCCACGCTGAATTAAACCCTCTATTTTCCTCAGACTTTCCTTTTTCTGGATTTATCCATGGTTAGCTTACTTGGGGGTCGGAAACTCAAGATTAGCCACTTGCAGATGGCAAGGAAGAGGCACGGGGTGTGACGTACTGTATATTTTAGCTGATGAAATATTTTTTCATTTCAGTGTCACATGACATCGATCTCCAAAATAAAAAAAAATTAAAAAAGAATAAAATTAAAAAAATATATATATATTTTGATAATTTTTTTGATGCCCCTTGCCACTAGAGGCCCACGGGCCGCGGCCCAAACGGCCCGGTCGTTAATCCTCTCTCTCTCTCTCTCTCTCTCTCTCTCTCTCTCTCTCTCTCTCTCTCTCTCTCTCTCTCTCTCTCTCTCTCTCTCTCTCTCTCTCTCTCTCTCTCTCTCTCTCTCTCTCTCTCTCTCTCTCTCTCTCTCTCTCTCTCTCTCTCTCTCTCTCTCTCTCTCTCTCTCTCTCTCTCTCTCTCTCTCTCTCTCTCTCTCTCTCTCTCTCTCTCTCTACGTTTGTGAGTGCTATAGTCCAATAGATGAACGACTTGGCAAATTAGATCCGCACCAAAAAGGGTAGTGTGAACGCAGACCAAAATCAAACAATGTATCATTTTCACATTTGGTCCACCAGAAAGTCCGGACTATCCGCGGACTTTCAGGTGTGAACACGCCCTT
Organism: Notolepis coatsorum; assembly: GCF_963971535.1. Taxonomy (NCBI): domain Eukaryota; kingdom Metazoa; phylum Chordata; class Actinopteri; order Aulopiformes; family Paralepididae; genus Notolepis; species Notolepis coatsorum. The sequence continues at coordinate 134,542,500 of NC_140166.1, read as the reverse complement.
AGTGTAAAATAGTTGTTGGAGAGGAGCTGCGTGGACATTGTTTCTTGTTTTTTCTCTCTCTCATGAATTTTCGAGAAAAAGCTAAGTCATAATGTCTGCACCTAAATCGGAGGGTTCGGACGATGTCACCCTTCACCAGCACTTTTCTATTGCCGCGCCCGCCGTGCATCGTGGGGCTGCTCTGACTCCACGGTCGTGGCAGTCAGACATGCCCGAGCGGCGTCCGGTGGGGAGTCTGCCTCTCCAAGGGGCTGTTGAATCAAGGCCGTCTCCCGTGAGATGGCCTAGTTCCAGCTCTGGTTCCCCCGCCAGTGGACGGTCGGCCGAAAGGCCCCTCTGGTGTCTGAGGATTTGAGACGCAGGCTCTTCGCCTCTGCTCGCTCCCATCGTAGGGCGGCGAGCTGCAGGGGCGAACGGCCTGGCTGTGGGGAGGTGCTGAAGCCGAACAAGGGTGCTCTTGCTCTCTCTCCGTTTCCGATGGAAACTGAGGATTATATGGAGGGAGCGGGAGCGCTCTTGTTTGATGCCCCAATGGAGTCGTATCACTCTCCCCCTCAGAGTGTGGCTGGGGGTTTTGCGTCTCCTTGGGGTCCCTTGTTCTCCGGTGTTGGGTTAGAACCTCCGACCCGGAGACGAGATGCCCGGCTATCAGCCGCGTCGGATGGTGGCGCCAGACATGGCAGGGGTGCCTCGGCTTGATAGCCAGATGACATACATTCTCTGTCCCGAAGTGGTGTGGGAGCCGTTGCGGAAGCCGGTTCCCCAGGGGAAATCGGCTAGGCAGATGGCTAACTGGAGTGATCAGGCGTTCATCGCCGCGACTCAGAGCCTGGCTGCGACGTCTAACATCGCGCAGCTGGCGCGCTACATGTCGGGGATGATGGCGGGCGGGTCGGTGTTGGACGACCGTCAACAATACCTTCACGCCCAGGCGGCTAGAGCCATCCTGCACCTTACTCAGCTGCAGGCGATAGCCGCCGGGAAGGCGCTGTGGCTAGCACTCGGTCGAAGGACTTTTCTTTCCTCATCCTGAAGAAATATGTTTCTTCTTATAGTGGTAAGTTTTACCGTTGTCTGATGGGGTTGTGTGTATTCTGTTCATTGGAAACATGGCATCGAGTCCACAACTTTGTTGGAGTGTTAGCCTACAGAAGTGCTCGTATGTGTAGCTTGTACCGAGGTCTTGACCCTCTCTTAAACTTCTGTGTTTTTCTTAAAACATGAAACACAGGTGTCGTGTTCGCACATAAGCCTACAGCCGCCTGTGGCTGGCGTGCGTTGGTTTAGCTTAACCTTGTGGATGCGCTTTTTTATACAGCATGCTGGCTACACGGGTATCATCGCTGATGGTTGTTTTTCTTCGTATCCGGGGTGTGGGGTCATGAGGTGGTGAACTGATAAACCCCTCCTTCCCTCTTTTCTGATTGGTCAGGGGGTTGGGCCCTCTGTCTTTCGGGCTTCCTGTCGCACTGATTGGTCAGCGCGGCACGGGGTAGGGAGAGGGGGGGGGGTAGGGAGTTCCCTGGTTCCACGCCTTTTTTGGCCAGGTGGGTCACGGAATTCCCCCCTCCATAGATTACATCACTGGGCGCATTTCTATTGGTTGTGAGACTTCCGTGAGTTCTTTTCAGGCTCCATGTGGTGGACCTCTATTGTTGTCAGAATGAGTTTTGCAGTGCATGTGAACTTAACGAAAGTTCTCTGCTCTGCGCTCTGTTACATATGTCTTAAGCTTTTGGTCACGTAGCTAAATGTTACATATATCTTTTCAATTATTACTCACGTGAGAGGTCTCTCTGGGGGTTCCCTGTCTCCTCTCTTTTATACAGGGCAGGGTTGACAGGGGTGTTTTCCCTCGGACGCGTCATATGGGACCCATGTCTGTGTCTTGGCCAGCTTCCTACCTCTCTCCGAGGCGGCTTGGAGGGAACGTTATCTGGGTTCTTGTTAGAATTACCATTGATATGTTTTGGGTCTCGACGTGTACATAGTGCTGGCCCTGGGTGCTTCTGTGTGGAACCACGCATGGGCTCGCACGCCTTGGTTGTTCATCATTGAAACAGCGTTTTTATGGGGCAACTGGGATGGAGTTTGTCTCTTCCGAGCGCCAGTGTACTAGGTTTGTCTCGATGAATTCTCATTCATCTCTGGGGGGTGATAACGGAATAGATCAAAGCATTGGCAGAGGGGTCTCACGCTTTGGGGTGGGCCACCGGGCACGGTGCTTTATGTTCTGTCCGTCTTGGTGTCGCCCTCTGTGATGTTTTGGATCGACACACGTACCTACCCCCCTATCGGGACTGGGGATGGTGGCGTGATTGGGACACAGGACTGGTTCTGGTCGCGCCGGACCAGGTCAGTTAACCCGTTGTCCGCCGGAGCGCAGATCTGCTGTTCTGGTACCCTGAAGGACTTGTGCTTTTTCGGGGGGAAAATGCCGTGTTGGCCCGGGCGTTGCAGGGTTTGATGTTATGGAGGTGTTCGTGGTTATATCACTGCATGTTATCCTTCACTATTGCTTGGTCCTTATTGTGTTGTACCTTGCGCTGTGCTAAAGGAGCCTGGTCCTTCTCCATTCTTTTTTCACCCCTCTCTTCTCCTGCTTGGCGGGGCTGGGAGGGGGCTGTCGAGGTGGTTCTTGTACCCCTCTGGCATCCCTGTATATGTCCCGGTCCGCCGGGCCCAGGTCCGGACTCGTTCTCGTCAACCTGTTGGCCTGGGTTAACCCCTTCTTGAGAACTGAAACACTTGTACTGCTGTATAGCCGGTGTATACCCGCAGTTGTGTTTGAGTTTTTTCTTGGGGGGTTATAGCAACAACCGCCTCCTGTTGGGTGGTGGTTGGTTTCCAGGTGTGTTGGTAGCGGAGTCGACTCTCGGGTTAGGCCGGGCTTGACCCCGTCTGCCTGCGAGTGTGCCCCCGCACCTTTCATGACGTCTGCCAATCGTGTCAGCCTTCTCTGCCTCGGCCCCTCTAGAGGGTGGGTTTTTTTTGTGGAGGCTGCGACATGGTGCACAGCATACCTTCCGCCCCTTCCGCCGGGGTGCTGTTTTCAGCAGACCCCTTGGCGCCTGTCTAGTCCGCAGTGCTCCAGGCTCAGGTCTTGTCCTTTTTGACCTGTTACCTGGATTGAGGGATCAACCTCTCTGGGGGTTGTCTCCCCGGTGCGCTGCCTGGTCCCACTATAGGGGTGTAGCCTCTTGAGTGCTTCAGGGCGGCGTGCTGTAGGGGGGAAGGGCCTGCTCTTGGATGGGCCCTGTCCGATACGCTGGCGATGTGGGGGGTGGAGTCACTGGTGACCGTCTGGTGGGGTCTCGATGCTGCGGCGTCGTTGGCCTCACCAGGCCCCCTTTTTCTGGGGGGTCCAGTCCCTTCTTGGGGCAGGGTCCTCCTTCTCGCTCCGCTGCTATTGCCTTGCCACGGGGTTGGGTTTTTGACCATGACCCCGTGATATTAGGGGTTGTAACAGGGGTTTTGTTTCTTCCCGTTCGTTCCCTATGGCATGTGGGTTGCGCGCTTGTGTAGTCGTGGGTTCTTCTGTGGGAAGGTAAGTCCCATGGTCTGCTCGCCCTGTGCGTTGAGTTGCTAAACCCTCTTCACACAGTCGGATCCGATTCCCTCCCGTCCTCCACTAGGGGGGTCCGGGGGCTCGGGTCCTCCCCGGTTCTGATGGTTGTGGGGTGCCTCAGCGGGTACATTTGTCGAGCTCCGCTCTGCTCAGCTCCTGTATTCCAGTAGGCGTAGAGCGTAAGCTATGACGTAATATAACATACGGTTATCCTATAACCATAGTTATATGAGTAATAGCGGGGCTCTGCGCCGGACTCACTGAGGACCCCGTGGTCTTCGCCTTCGGTGGTGAAAGGCTTGGGAAGGAGCTGTTAGTATGGCCACACCCCTGCTTATGTAGAGGAGCGGATGGGGGTGTGGCCAGGCGGATGGGTGTGTACAGGTACATGTGGAGACATTTATTCAGTATATAGGCTGATATGGGATATGTTCCAGTAGGCACAGAGCGCTGCTATTACTCATATAACTATGGTTATAGGATAACCGTATGTCTTCCTTCATTCCTTCACAAACATCCAAACTCGCCGCTCTCACTTCCGCGTCACGTCTCTCCTCCTATCCGCTATCAGAGCCAATATGAGCGCATCCGTAATTGACAGCCATAAAGGGACAGGCGCACTTTTACCAGGCAGGTTAAAGCCACTCTGTTACACCTTCGGTCGGTTTCAGTTTCAGTAATTTTTTTTAAAAGGACAGTACTCATTGATAAACATTTCTGTAAATGTGTCCGTTTTAGCCAGCTGGCTAATTCGCAACTGTAGTCCTGCAATCCTGTAGGCAAGATGTTATGAGACCGACAATACACCTAGAACAGAAACATTAAAAGTACAACACAGTATTTACAACATAATCCAACATAATAATAAAAGCAATAATAAAATACACAATGAACTGATTAAAAGTGATTACATGTTTGATTGGCATTGTGCCCAGGGTGCGAATCATGGGGGAGCTGGGCGAGCCACGGCTCCCCTATATGAGACTTCAGCCCCCCTGAAAACATGATTTGTGAATTTTTGGGGGGTCTCTAAAATACTGACAATAAATGCTATTTTTGCCATGCATTTCAAATTTTTCTGTAATTTTCTATATCGTCATCATCGTGTATAATAATAAAATGTGGCTATTTTGATGTATGATTAATGATTTGCGCACTACTTCACCGTAATAGACAATAGCATAAATCTATGGGGTTGCGGCACTGCAGATATACCCTACTCGTAATAGATGGCATTATGCATGCTATTCTTGCGTTTACCATTCGGTGCGTGGCGGCGCTGCAGCCTGCAGGCACAAATGAAACAAAATAAATACAGGTATTCAGGATAATGTCGAAAGTTAAACGAAATATCAAAGAAGTAAGCCTTCTAACCAATTTTGGTTTTACAAAGAAGGCGAAGCAGCCTGCTGCGGTAGGGCGGGCCATACTTTTTTTTTTTTGGAAAATCAATCGAGTGGGGTGTCTAAAATATGTGTTTTTTTGTGGGGAATTCAAATATGTGATTATTTTTCGAATCGGATAACTCCTACCTACATTGTTTTGGATTTCAAAATGGCCGATTTGACCATTTTTCACCCCTTGGCCATACATGGATGCCAACATGAATCTGAAGGAAATCCTAACATGCAAGGTGTCTAAATGATGTGTTTCTTAATGGGGAATTCAAATATGAGGTCATTTTTGGGATAGGATAAATATAACCTGCATAATTTTGGATTTCAAAATGGCTGATTTTACCATTTGAACCCATTGGTATTGTATTACAAAATTGCAAAGATAAAAAATATATGGGAAATCATTTATAATGACAAAGCCATCAAATCTATTAACAAGTGAACTGTATATAACTGGATACAACTCCAAAGATCAATAATAATAATACTAACAATAATAAATTGTATTTGTAATGCACACAAACACCTAAGTGCTAAATCTCGATCTCCTGACTTCTTGAACTTTGCCAGGTTCCAATATCTTGATTGGACTCATTCTTGGATGGCAAGATCTCCTACTGTACTGCTTTAGCCACCAACCTACAAACACAAACTTAAAGTCAACGTCAGCCATAAATAGGTGAGCTCTTTCCAGAACTACTCAGCAGAAACCTCTGTAACCATTTTAACAAACGTCTCAATGTATTGAGAAAATCCATGGGACTCCATCAATCCTCTATCTTCTTAAATTTGATCAGGTTGCACAAGTCCTGCTTGGATTCATTCTTGGACATCAGCCTCCTGCTGGTCTCCTGAGCCCTGATCCCTCCATCCCTTTTTTCTTGTGAAAAGTACTTAGCAGAGGCCTCAGTCACCATTTTAACAACCCTCTCGATGCTTTGTGTGTGGCAAGGCCAGTCGAGAACCTCCATGGGGGTGTTGATTAAGTTCTTCACCTCGGAAGTGCTTAGGGAGCAGGTGAGAGGTGGCTCTGACAAATCTTCTGACCAGCTGATTAAGCCACCAATGCTGGAAGCGTCACTATTGATGTGAGGTGTTCTTCTGATCCTGACACAGGAGTCTCCCAGCTGAGTGTCTGGATCCCCCTCTCCCCTGATGGCCAGGATTCTCTCCACCCCCTCAATTCTCTCTTTTTGATCCTCAGAGCACAGCAGTGTTTGGAGGATGGCTTCACTGTGGGCATACTAAGCAGATCTTCTCACAGTTGGCATCACAACATCCAGCACCTCCTTCCTCTGAGACTTGAGGCAGTCCAGCTGAAACAGGATGTGCCTAGGCCCTTCGATTCAGGAGTGCTTGACCTTCATGTTGAACCAACATGGATAATACACTCCAATGATGAATTCCACAATGCATTGTAGATTATTCAGGTTCTTTCTTTTAAGTTGATGCTTTGACACCCAGAGCCTGAGGAGTCTGTTTGCTGTGGTGAGCCAGCGGCTGTGGTTTACCGGTCCAATCTCCAGCAGAGCCAGCCTTGCAGAAAGCACTCCATCCCTGATTGCACAGACCAGCTTATAGCCATAGTGTTGATCAGTTGAGAGATCTTGAATGATCTTCTCAGGCAGCTTGATCAGCGGAGGGCCAAGAAAGATCCTGGTGAAGTTAGGATTGATCTCCAAGTCTGTAACAGAATCAAGGAGCTGTCCTATTGGCCGAGACAATTTGTTGTCAGACAGAGTAGCCCCATCAACTTCAACAATGAGACGGCGCAGTGGAAGTTCACCAGTGTGCAGGTTGCACACCAACCAGACCAGCTTTCTCCCCAGGTGCAGCTCCAGCATTACACCTGCCTTCACTCCAGTGTTGACATTGGTCGAGTCTCCTCCAATGGCCCACAAGGTCTTATCAGAACCTCTCTCTTTCAGCCAGGCAAACAGGACCTTAGCAATCTTCTCTGCATGGGACTCCTCTTTAGTTGCTTTCTCTGGTGTAAAGTGGAACAGATAGTTGCTGCCAGGCTCACTAGCAACACTATAGTGTTCTTCCTTGATCTTTGCAGGAAAAGATTGGTCACTGCCCTCAGCTTCCATCATCACATTGGTCATGTCAATCCGCCCATCAAAGAGGATACAGGAGATCCCCCCATCCTCCCTGCACTTCTCCTCAAACTCTTCCCCCAGCTCTTGCATCAACTTTTCTTGTGCTCTCTTAACCTTGTTCTTATCAATCACTTTACTTGTGTCATCTTCTAAGATGAGTCCTGCATCAATCAGAGCTGCAGTTGCTATAGCTGCAGTTGGCCTTAGACCTATGCCATACCTTACACTAGCAAGGGCGATGTTTGGAATCTCATCATAATTTTTCCGTAGCTTTGCTGAAGCTGCAGGGTCAGTTTCAGGAATGAGCTCAACTTCAGGGACTGTAAGGAAGCTCTCAACATCCTTCCTGGCAACCTTGTCTGCTGCTGCAAAGCTTTCTTCTTTGCCCCTTCTCCTTTTCTCTGCCTTCTTTTCCATCCCCTGCCTTTCCAATGTTTTAAGAAGATAGAGGATTGATGGAGCCCCATGGATTTTCTCAATACATTGAGACGTTTGTTAAAATGGTTACAGAGGTTTCTGCTGAGTAGTTCTGGAAAGAGCTCACCTATTTATGGCTGACGTTGACTTTAAGTTTGTGTTTGTAGGTTGGTGGCTAAAGCAGTACAGTAGGAGATCTTGCCATCCAAGAATGAGTCCAATCAAGATATTGGAACCTGGCAAAGTTCAAGAAGTCAGGAGATCGAGATTTAGCACTTAGGTGTTTGTGTGCATTACAAATACAATTTATTATAGTTAGTATTATTATTATTATTGATCTTTGGAGTTGTATCCAGTTATATACAGTTCACTTGTTAATAAATTTGATGGCTTTGTCATTATAAATGATTTCCCATATATTTTTTATCTTTGCAATTTTGTAATACAATACCAATGGGTTCAAATGGTAAAATCAGCCATTTTGAAATCCAAAATTATGCAGGTTATATTTATCCTATCCCAAAAATGAACTCATATTTGAATTCCCCATTAAGAAACACATCATTTAGACACCTTGCATGTTAGGATTTCCTTCAGATTCATGTTGGCATCCATGTATGGCCAAGGGGTGAAAAATTGTCAAATCTGCCATTTTGAAATCCAAAACAATGTAGGTAGGAGTTATCCGATTAGAAAAATAATCCCATATTTGAATTCCCCACAAAAAAACACATATTTTAGACACCCCACTCGATTGATTTTCCAAAAAAGAAAAAGTATGGTCCGCCCTACTGCTGCGGGGACTATACTTCTGTGACATGCAGATTTTGAGAATTGGGCAGACTCGATGTGTTTGGTCATGGACTTGTTGTTTGGTATTGGTTCATCCATGTGTTTATGTGTAAATAGGACTGTTGTGTGTGAATTTGAGTGTTGGATCAGAGGGGTTAATCTGTATGTAATGTGTATTTGAATATGTGCGTCTTCATCATGCATGCAGACACCTGTGTGGTGTACTGTGGACTATGTGTGGTTCTGTAACGTTACTCATACCTACAGCCATATGGGCTTGCATCCACCTACCGCATATTTTCAGCTGAAAAGCGCTGGCGGAGCGCTGGTAGTGCTGGGATGAAGCGTTTGTGGCGAGAAAAAAAAACGTTTTATCGTATTTTACTGCCACGGTTTTGCACATATAGCATATTTTAATACGCTTTATTGTATATTCATAATTATATATATAGTTATTGCCTGACACCACAGTTCGCCCTTTGCTTTTTATTAGCTTTTTATTAGTGTATTCGTGTAGTTATTAGTGTATTTGTGCTTCTCCTGGCCCGTCTCTTGTGGATAGGAAGGCACCCATCGACAACTAGCTCAACTGGCAGTGCTGCCTTGTTGTGGATCCTGCGGTCCGTTGGTGACAAGTTTGATTCCCTTCAATTTTTTTTTAATTTTTTTTTTAACATGCATTCTTTCGCCGGTTAAGTTTAGGCATGTTAACTTTAAGCATTGTTTCGGAGTTGGTTAAGGTTAAGGTTAGGCATTGTTTCGGAGTTGGTTAAGGTTAGAAGGGTTACGTTTAGGCGCTGTTGAGGAGCTGGTTAAGGTTAGAGTTTGTCTTAGAGAATGGCAATATTCTTTCGGAGTTGGTTATGGTAAAGGTTAAGGTTAGGCATTCTTTCGGAGTTGGTTATGGTTAAGGTTAAGGTTAGGCATTGTTTCGGAGTTGGTTAAGGTTAGAAGGGTTAAGTTTAGGCGCTGTTAAGGAGCTGGTTAAGGTTAGAGTTTGTCTTAGAGAATGGCAATAGACAGCCTATTTCCGCGCTGCAGCTCTCTCGCGCTGCCGCGGTCACATGGGCGTAGTGGCCAATCAGAGAAACGCTAAACACAAGTTGGTTGCCGAAAATATTCACACGGCAGGCAGGCAACTCCGGTGTCAGGTTACAATCACGAGCGCCACGGTAAATATGATTGGCTGTGATCGGTTGTCTGAAAATATGTCAGCAAGCGTCACAGTAAAGTCCTCCCTGTGAGGCACAGAAAAAGTATTAGTCACCCGACTTTATAAATATTATAGCTATATCGACATTACTATGGCCCATTCAACATCGGGTATCTATCGTTCCAGATGTGGGAACGTTATATTTTTTCATTCATACATTGTCGTGTTAGTACCCTCGTGAATATAAGTATGTTTTTAAGGTTTTCTGCAGTAATTCCTAAAATGCGAGTTATAGGTCCTGACGCATATGATAGACTATCGATGTGGGCCAGTGTGTGGGCCTGTGTGTGGGCCAGTATGTGGGACGGTGTGTGGGCCAGTATGTGGGCCAGTCTGTGGGCCGGTGTGTGGGCCAGTGTGTGAGTCGGTGTGTGGGCCACTAATGTGGGCCACTAATGTGGGCCAGTGTGTGGGCCGGTGTGTGAGTCGGTGTGTGGGCCACTAATGTGGGCCAGTGTGTGTGCCGGTGTGGGCCAGTATGTGGGCCGGTGTGTGGGCCGGTGTGTGGGCCAGTATGTGGGCCAGTCTGTGGGCCGGTGTGTGGGCCAGTGTGTGGGCCAGTGTGTGAGTCAGTGTGTGGGCCACTAATGTGGGCCAGTGTGTGGGCCGGTGTGTGGGCCAGTGTGTGAGTCGGTGTGTGGGCCACTAATGTGGGCCAGTGTGTGGGCCGGTGTGTGGGCCGGTGTGTGGGCCACTAATGTGGGCCAGTGTGTGGGCCTGTGTGTGGGCCAGTATGTGGGACGGTGTGTGGGCCGGTGTGTGGGCCAGTATGTGGGCCAGTCTGTGGGCCAGTGTGTGGGCCAGTGTGTGAGTCGGTGTGTGGGCCACTAATGTGGGCCAGTGTGTGGGCCGGTGTGTGAGTCGGTGTGTGGGCCACTAATGTGGGCCAGTGTGTGTGCCGGTGTGGGCCAGTATGTGGGCCGGTGTGTGGGCCGGTGTGTGGGCCAGTATGTGGGCCAGTCTGTGGGCCGGTGTGTGGGCCAGTGTGTGGGCCGGTGTGTGAGTCGGTGTGTGGGCCACTAATGTGGGCCAGTGTGTGTGCCGGTGTGTGGGCCAGTGTGTGGGCCAGTATGTGGGCCGGTGTGGGGGCCGGTGTGTGGGCCAGTGTGTGGGCCGGTGTGTGGGCCGGTGTGTGGGCCAGTATGTGGGCCGGTGTGTGGGCCGGTGTGTGGGCCAGTGTGTGGGCCAGTATGTGGGCCGGTGTGTGGGCCGGTGTGTGGGCCAGTGTGTGGGCCGGTGTGTGGGCCGGTGTGTGGGCCAGTGTGTGGGCTGGTGTGTGGGCCGGTGTGTGGGCCGGTGTGTGGGCCAGTGTGTGGGCCGGTGTAGTGTGTGGGCCGGTGTAGTGTGTGGGCCGGTGTAGTGTGTGGGCCAGTGTGTGGGCCGTATGTGGGCCGGTGTGTGGGCCATTATGTGGGCCGGTGTGTGGGCCAGTGTGTGGGCCGGCAATAAAACAATAAACAAGTTGCATAAACTAAATCAGATTAAAAATGATCACAGTTCTGGTTTGCCTTAAGATGCAGTTTAAGATGGGTCTTGAACATGGAGTATGTAGGGCACTCTCTAATCACAACTGGTAGGCTATTCCAGTAGTTACCACTTTTAACAGAGAACACAGTTTTTGCAATGGTAGTATACCGAAAAGGCACCTTACAGTCCCCTCTACTGATGGCCCTGGTGGTAATGCCAGTGTCTGCTTTCTGTTGGATGAACTCATTCAATTGGGGAGGGGCAAGTCCATGCAGAACCTTGTACATGAAGCAAGTATATTTGAAAACTTGGAAATTCTCGAAACTTAGCATGTTATGTTTTTCTAAAACATTACAGTGATGAAATGAAATTGGTTTCCTATCAAATACTTTTATGGCTTTTTTGTAGAGTAATTTTATTGGTGTAAGAGTAGTGACATATGAAAGAGACCAGTTGATAAAACAGTACTCGATGTGTGATAAAATCATTGAATGCAGAAACATCCTTGCAGCATTAACTGGCAGGCAGGGCCTGATCTGCCTGAAGTTTTCGATGTTAAACTTGACTGTGTTTGTCACTTTCTTCACATTACTTTTTGAAGGTCAATGTAGAGTCCAATGTGACCCCAAGATACTTGAATTAATGTACAATGTCCAGCTCCGCCTCTCCCAGAAACACATTAGAGTGAGTGACCTCTACTGGTGACTTTGTGAACATCATACACACTGTTTTCTTGGTGTTAAGTGAAAGACATGCTTTTGTTAGCCAGTCTTGAATGAGACATGAGACATCAGTGAATGAGATTCACGTTTCCTCCCAACCGCGAGTAGGCCTAGAAGCGCAGAAATGGAGAATGCAAAAAAAGAAAGGGTGGAGCTGAAAAAGCTAGAATTGCTAGTAAAAGACGCAGAACAATGTTCTAAAATTACAGACATGTTTAGTAGAGGAAGGGCTGGCGTTAGAGTAGCTGCTGCTGCTAATGATGATGAAGTTCAACTGGAAGGAACCAACAGTAACATGACAGGTGCGTGCAGTAGCCTAGTGCATATTCTACTGTTGGTGTGTGCCGGTTCATGAGGGCTAGCTAGCCTATACTAGTTCTTGCAGTGATTTCAGTCATTCTATTACAAGACAATGTGCTTTCCGTATTCCTGATTCCTTACAGCACGTGGACGTAAATAGTCGTGACTCGTGACGTTTTTTCTCTGACTAAAAGTTTAGTTAGCAATGTTAGGACTAGTGCCCACCACAGCATCAGAAGCTAAAGTGCTAACCTAGAGAACCAATCAGAACCTAGGACGGGCTGCAAATTAATTGGCTACTAATATTATAATAGTAAATACTCAAATAAAATACTATATGTTCCCTTTCAAATTTTCATGTTGATATAATATTGGTAATCTAATTGATTGAATTGATTAGTTGCCATTTTACATGCTTAAATAAGATGTACCTTAGAATTCCCAACAGTTAGCCATGTTCTCAATTAGTCTCATCTACATGTTTGTAGATAACCACAGCTAACTAGCTTAAGCTAACAACTAGGTCAACTACTACCCCGTAGTTAAACAAATGTGATTGCATATAACAGCTAACTGCTACAGCTAAGTTGGTAGTTAGCCTATTCCATTAATGTTGAATGTATTTATGAAGGTTGTTGATGGTGGTTGGCGCTGAATAGCAGACATGATTCCGTCAGTCTGCCACAGGGAAGCTGTGTTTGCTGATGCTGCTCACAACCACCAGTAGCGTATGACTGTGTGAGTGTGAATGCTTGATGGTTTCTGTGAAGCGCTTTGTGAAACAATGCTGATATACAGTTAAGAATGAGTAATTCGCTTTTGGTTTTTAAGAAAATGGTTTGTAAAGTGAATAATACTGTTTTTTTTTTGCTATTTTCTTTTAGAATACTGTTTGAGTCTTAATTTTTTTAATTTTTGTTAAGAATATAGGACAGGCATAGGCTATATAAGCATTGCTTCAGTCTGTACCTTCTCAGTCACTGTAAAATCAAATATTGTTAAATGATGGTGTATATTGTATTGTGTGAGATGATGACTGAATAAACTACTACTACTACTACTACTACTACTACTACTACTACTACTACTACTACTACTACTACTACTACTACTACTACTACTACTACTACGGGTGTTTTCAAAAGGCTAAAAAACGCTGTATGAATTCAAGCCATTATTATTGATTGCTGATGTTCTTCTTATGCAGTTGACTCTGAGGAAAGAGAGAGCGCCCAGTCCAGCACAGCTGACCCTGAGGGGAGAGAGAGTGCCCAGTCCAGCACAGCTGACCCTGAGGGGAGAGAGAGAGCCCAGTCCAGACAGACAGACAGACAGACAGACAGACAGACAGACAGAGAGAGAGAGAGACAGAGAGAGAGACACAGAGAGAGAGACACAGAGAGAGACACACAGAGAGAGGGAGAGACACAGAGAGAGACACACAGAGAGAGAGAGACACACACACACACACACACACCGAGACACATACACAGAGAGAGAGAGAGAGAGAGAGAGAGAGAGAGAGAGAGAGAGAGAGAGAGAGAGAGAGAGAGAGAGAGAGAGAGAGAGAGAGAGAGAGAGAGAGAGAGAGAGAGAGAGAGAGAGAGAAAACAAGCTCTTGGAATGGGTGTCTGGGAGCAAGTGGGGGGTCTTTCGATGTTGATTAAACGGCAAGCAACTAATGTCATGAGTGCCAAATTAAAGGACAATAAATCCAATCTAACTGAAATTGTGTAGCACAGACCTTTTCTATGGATCAAAACCTCAATATTATTATGGTGTAGTTAATACTTCATGTATCCTTAATCCCTAGGCTAATGAGGCACTAAGATGTTAGTAAAAAAAAAAAACATATGCCAATGACAGGAAGTAACGGTATATGTATGTGTGTGTCTCTGTGTGTGTGTGCACATCTAGGGGCGGTGTGTAGATTTGGTCTCCCTGATGTTGACTCCTTAGCCACAGCCTTGGGTTGTTTAATACTGGACAAGTGTTTCATAACGGCCGTTGTGTGGGCCGGTTTCGGGGCCGGTGCGTGGGCCGGTGTGTGGGCTGGTGCGTCTGAATGTCCCGGGCTGAATTTGTGTCCCAGTCCGCCACTGCCTGTGTCTGCTGTTCCCTCGGCCAGCAGGGAGACCAGACAACGAGGATTAAAGCTACATTTGCATTCCGACTTGATATTCTGCACCACAGCCTCCGCTGCGTTCTTTACTACTTTGCGCTTGTTTAATGGTCCTTGGGTGAAATGAATGCACTGGTTTGTAATAAACAGAGGACTTCATTATGCAAATGCAGACCTATGTTCCACCGCAGACTTATAAAAACGTCTACGGGGATGTTTGTTGATATATAATCCGTGGGATTCCATTCCCGCCGCGCCAAGCAAGACCTGTGTTGCAGAGAGGGGACACCGGCGTTATTGGACTCGATGGATACCGGGCCTCAACGCGGGACTGGCTGCAGATTGAATGTTGCACAGGGACCTACGTGCACTTTTCATGCACATAACTGCGGTCCCTTATTTACTGTACGGAGACTGCACTTTCATGCGAGAGTGGGTGTGCGTGTGCATGTGTGTGTGTGTGTGTGTGTGAGAGTACCATCCATGCTCAGAGAAAAAGAGAAATGCTGCATGTATAAATTGTAAATAAAAATGGTAAATGGTGCATTTATATAGCAGATTTTAACCAAAGCGCTTTACAATTTGTCCCTCACAATTTGTACCTGTTCACTCACGCATTCACACACCGATGGCCGAGGCGACCGTGCAGATGTAACCCAGGTTTCAGATTCATAACTATTTAAGTTATAAGAACGTAAATAGTTAATGCCATTGAATAAGAACATAAATAGTTAAGGCTATTATGTAGGAACATAAGTAGTATCATTTAGATGGCAGGCCGAGTCTGTCTAAAGTGAACTTGATTGATCCATGTTGGGAGACTACACAATTCTTTGTGTGTGATATCTAGTTATTATGTTGAGTCAAAATACGTTTGTTGGCCAGCCGTCTGGTGGTCATCGGTTTTCGTAATCTTACATTTAAATTAAATGTTTGCTCATGCATATCTTTGGACACCTCTAGCTGATAAACCAATCATGATACAGAAACGGGAAATAGGGACCCCAAAATTGTCAACAAGAACAACAGAATGGATCTGACTGGAACGCTAGCTGGATTATACATTGCAACATGAGACAGTAAATACTATTGTAATAAAACGTTCAAAACTATGTTCAATTTGTGTATTGTTTTGTTACTATAAGATTGTATTTCGCACTGTATTAAGCCATACCGACGTCACAGATGAGCTTTAGATGGTTAACGTGATATTAACGTTAGATCTATCCGACCTAAATACTATTGTAATAAAACGTTCAAAACTATGTTCAACTTGTGTTTTATTTCTTACTATAAGATTGTATTTCACACTGTATTAAGCCATACCGACATCAGGTGAGCTTGCTAGCCATTAGATGGATAACGTGATATTAACGTTAGATCTAACCGACCACAATTTGATTCTAAATGTATTACCTCACTTTGTTGGTCTCTCACGAAAGTCTTTCTCTGGTCTGCATCCCCTTAACAATTGTGTGTATTGAGCCGTACTGTATTGTACCCATTCTGCAATCTGTTAACCGTTTTCAATCAATGTCAGACGTCCTCTCTCTAAAAAAAAACGATTGAATTGCTCAGAATTTAAAATTATGTCCCCAATAGGACATAATAATATTAATATTATTCCCCAGTATGGCACAATAAACACAGAATGAATGCTACCAAAGAGAATGCTATATGCAATTTGCTAATATACATAACATAGCCCGCAGGAAGGCAAAGTTGACAAACACCACAAAAGGTTTGTACCAAAATGCTATTTATTTTAAACATAATGATACATGATTAATGTATGTTTTTACTGGACTGGCCCTGTAATTTGCCCTTCAGGTGAAAACTAGCAATATGGGTGTAAGAAAATGTGTATTAATCCTGTAACATGAGTCAAGGTCAGATCTAGCCTGGAATAGAGAACAGAATGTAATTTTTTTGATGTTCAAGTTTCTTTATTAGTTGTCATACAGAAGTACAGAATACTTTTATATAAAATGCTTCTTTCTGTTTTGCTCCAGAGATTGTGCTAGATAAAAATATATAAGTATAAAATAGAAGTCAAGTACGTAGACAAGTGTTCAATATATACATACAATGTACAATGCAGAGTAGAAAAGTAACTGAGTTACAATACAATATACTATACAGTACAATGCAGAAATGGGATGAGGTACAATTTAGGTACAATTTACAGTAAGGTGTAATGAGGTATGGGTTGTAGTGCAAATTCTTTGCCAATAAATATAAAGTGTGTTTAGGTGTTCTAAAGTGGGTGCTGCAGTGAGTTGTTTGTTTAAAGTGAGTGTGTGCATGTGGATGTGTGTGCTGTGAGTGCATTTGATGGTTGTTACATAGTGTTATTGTCATTTGTATGTGTGTAATGTGTAACTAGTACAGTGGAGGGGTGTCCAGTCCAGGGCCCAGAGAGTAGAGAGCTGTGCGAGTCGTCCCCGGACAGCTTATGTGAGAGGATGACCATCCTTGTTCAAAAGTTGAGCTCTTGCAGATTAGCCTGGCCCCACTTCTATCCAGAACAATATATATATATATATATATATATATATATATATATATATATATATATAAGGGGACTGCACATTGTTTATCCACTGTGCTGTTTACCATGGCCTCTCATTCAATCATGATATTCATTGTTTTGGGAAATACAGGTCCTGCAGTTGCCACTCTGATAATGGTTCTTGATATAGAGCAGGGCCAGTCACCTCAAGAGCTCAATCTTTGAGCTTGCATGATTACTATAGAACCCTCAGGCTAGGGTTAGATTAGGCCTAGAATATATCTGTCGTGTGGTCCAGGGTTGAGCATCTGGGGAAACAGCTACATGCTAGCGCACTTTAGCCTAAATTAGCATGTGGCATATGATCCCACGTGCTGGGATGAGACAGCCTACTTTGGCTTAGCATAGCTAAAAGTAGCCTGATTGATTATTCATTCTGAAAGCAATGAAAAGATGATGAAGCGATAAAAGATGGTAAATAGCTTTTATTTTCTGAATGCCTGCTCACAAGCATGCCAGGTTTTTAGGTTACCACAGCACCCCGTTCCACCCTGGAAGCAGTTCCGGACCACCTCCATCACCACGTGTGCCCACGAGGGGACAAGGCGGTGTGCCGGACGATACAAGATGGCGAGCTAACCCACTGAACCTCTGATATAGCTCAAGGCTAATGCCAGCCTGATTCGAATACCCCTGTTGCCCAACTCCTGTTACCTCAACAGTCCAGTAGGATTGAACTGATTGAACTTGAATCATAAGAACTTCCACGGATTGAACTGACCTGAACACAAGGACATTCCAAGGGCTTCGACCCTGTTCACCTTTTGTTACTTTGATATTGTATTTTGTATTTGATTTAATTTGATATATGGGTATTTACATTTAGTCATTTAGCTGACGCTTTTATCCAAAGCGACTTACAAGTTCTGTACGACAAGACAGCAAGAAGGGTACAACTCTATCAGCTGAGTAACAATGTTCATCAAAGTGTTGCGTGTTACAGTGTAGGTTAGTTTATTAGGACAGGGGGGAGGATTTGGCCAGCAGGTGGAGCAATTCTGTTTTGCTTAGGTTCAGTTTGAGGTGGTTGGTCGTCATCCAGGCGGAGATGTCGGACAGACAGGCCGAGATCCGCTCAGAGACGTGGATATCTGAGGGAGGGAAGGAGAGGAAGAGTTGAGTATCATCGGCATAACAATGATATGAGAAGCCATGAGACGTGATAATGTTACCCAGTGATTTAGTGTAGAGGTATTGATATTCTCCTATAGGAAGGGAGACTTAAAGGGTAATTACACCCAGTACGATACTTGAACCACTGATGAGCTACTTGAACCATTGATATTCTCCTATAGGAAGGGAGACTTAAAAGGTAAATACACCCAGTAAGTTATCTGAACTACTGATGTTCTCTTGTAAAGAGGATGAGTTAATGGGATTCTAGTATATCCCATTGATGACATTGATTATAGTTGAATCACTGATGGTTCTCCTGTAAAGAAAGAAGGTTTAAAGGGTAATTTCACCTAATAAGGCATTTGCATTCCCATAACCTAGAATATTCCATTTGGTACTTTTGTTGTGTTACACCTTCAAAGGAAGAGTTTAAAGGAGCATTTCACCTAGTAAGGTATTTGCGTTCCCTGCACATTTAAAGGTTTAAATTGATATGTTTAGACATTTACCTAGTGAAATGATAAACTGAAATAGAGTTTACTGGTGATAAAAGGATACATCCAATATCCAAATCTTGAACCTAGCTTTTAGCTAGAGATAACCTCAGAGACGTCTGAACCAAACCTAATGTGTTGATTTAATCAATCTAGGACTTGATATTGAACTAACCCTCCCGAAAGGAGAGGTTACTGAAAGAACCTAAAAGGGATACTTCAAACTACTTTGTACTTTACGTCTATATGTCTGTATGTCTAGCTAGCGCGCATTTAATTAATAAACCGGTGTATTAAGCCCCGGTATACCCGTTCAGTTTGATAAGCCCATCAATCAGTGATCTGCTCGTTCGGCCTCAAACAGCGTCCTGCAAGGCCGTAACTTTCAAATCCCTATGAATCTGATGATCTCATCAGAGACCGGTCGTACCGTATGCTCGCCTTGTCCCCCCTCTGCAAGGTGTTAACCATTGGTAAGGGTTGCAAGATCTATATTTTATTCTAACAAGCAAGATTTATTGATAATTCTTTCCTTAGTAAATCTACTTGTGTGTTCAAATAGGGTTATCATCAATCACGTGATTATCCCTCCCTCATATGTCATAGGCGCTGGTGAGTGTACATCTCACAGCTTAGATGAATGAGGTAATTTCTTCTAATGCTTGCTGTTTGGAAAACCCCTCTAACATTGAATACAATAGATTACAGATTCTTCTTTACTTCTTTTGCTATTTTTAGAGAAAAGACAGACATCTGTACATATTATACCTAAGATCTATACATAATAAATGAAGTAGATCCATGCCATGTGTCTGCCCTAATGACAATACTTTTATATATTATTCTCTTTGAGAGATAAGCTGAAACGCCAGGTACAGTGTTGTAAATCTAACATTTAGAAAGTGACAGAATACCATCAGAGGGAGAAGTATTCTTCCAAAACGGCCTAATTCAAGTCTCTTACACCGCATGACATTGAATGAGGTGCTAAAAAGAGTGACAAGATACCATCCTAGGGAGAAGTATCCTTCCAAAACGACCTATTCAAGTCTCTTACACTGCATCATCCGCATGACATTGAATGAGGTGCTAAAAAAGTGACAGGATACCATCAGAGGGAGAAGTAACCTTCCAAAATGACCTATTCAAGTCTCTTACACCGCATGACATTGAATGAGGTGCTAAAAAAGTGACAGGATACCATCAGAGGGAAAAGTATCCTTCCAAAATGACCTATTCAAGTCTCTTACACCGCATGACATTGAATGAGGTGCTAAAAAAGTATTCGCTTGTGGCTTACCAGTATTAGGAAGAATAACGAGAAGAGATGGTCCAGTGTAAAAATGAAGTTTTAATTATAAAAAGAAGAGTTACAAAAGAAATGCACAATTATCATAGGCACAATTATCATAGGATCTATTACATCAGAAAAAGGCATCAAGTCAAAATGGAAAAGTCACCTCTCCTTGTTTCACGGGATGTTTATATAATACAGAAATACGTCATAAGATTACACCCCTTTGGACAGTAAAGTCCCAATCAGTGTACAAAACGTAATCACAACCCCTCCTTCCATTCTTCCGTTACTGTAACTAAAAAAAGTAACAAATTAATTTGTGTTGGGAAAGTCCCTCACACCACACTTGTATGTTTAAGCAAAAAATTAAGAAATATATAGCAATACAGTACTTGTATACTTTAACCCCCTGAGGTCTAGAGTTTCTAGCTCCACCTTCTCAGAATATTCTCTTTTTTTTTGTTACATAATGTAAAATTACAGATTCATACCTTCAAAATAAGCCATCAATTGTCAAATTTGAGGCGATAGTTTTCAATCAATGTCCTATCAAACATTCTGGTACAGTCATTACCAATTTGCAGCAGGAGCCTCTGAAGAGAATTCAGTGAATTCAGCTAATGATAAGGGAACTACACTCCTTCCCAGAATGCAATGTGATGTCAATGTCAATGTCAATGACTAATTCACACCATGAAACAAAGGCCCAGCAGGGAACAATTACGGCTGAATGGGGGTATAGTGTGACTGATCAATACAGGCAGGCCTAGAGCAACACACACTTTGATTTGATGCCATGCATACACACACTAGATAGACAGAGGTTTAGATATTTAGATAGATATATAATAGTAATATAATAGAAAGAGAAAGAAAGAAAGAAAGAAAGAAAGAAAGAAAGAAAGAAAGAAAGAAAGAAAGAAAGAAAGAAAGAAAGAAAGAAAGAAAGAAAGAAAGAAAGAAAGAAAGAAAGAAAGAAAGAAAGAAAGAAAGAAAGAAAGAAAGAAAGAAAGAAAGAAAGAGATATATACAGAGAGAGACATTTATAATAATTATATTATTAATTCGTTTTTTACACACACACACACACACACACACACTAATAACATGATCATAACCAAACCAATTTCAAATGTATCATCAAGTACAAAATAGATTTGATCGTAATATTTATGAGAATGCATGTTTTTTCACACTACAGGAGGAGTATGTCACAGTATGATGTCATAATCGAACATTCTAGAACATTTGTGTTCTATATGCAACAATTCTCTGAGCATTTCCTGGCATTTTTTCAGACTACAACATCAATCCGGACTGGTTTGACCCTGACAGCACGTGTGGCAAATTTCATGTCAATAAAGCCCATTTGAATGAGAGAGAGAGAGAGAGAGAGAACAGGTCTTCACCTCTCTACTTTCTACTCTACTCAGATGGTATTTACAGTACTGTACCAACCACCGTTATAGTTGATCATGACACTGCCAGAAAGGATGTAGTATTCCTTCTAGATGGTTCTGACGGCACAAGGAATGGATTCCCAGCTATGCGTAATTTTGAGAGAGAGAGAGAGAGAGAGAGAGAGAGAGAGAGAGAGAGAGAGAGAGAGTGTGTGTGTCTTGCTCTCTCTCCCTCTCCCTATTTCTCTCTCTGAATATGCACTATTGTATCAGTACCACATGGATGGATTCAGAGAAATATCACATTGTGTGCCGCCATAAGCCTTCGAGGGCTTCTGCATCATCATGCAAAACTGACACACAAGCTAGATAGCATATTATATGACCATGCCTAAAACCTATAGGTACATTTAACTTTAAAATGTACCAAACAAAAGTTATGGGGGGGGGGCATATTATGATATAAGAGCAACTTTGGTGGACCATGTCATCAACCATGGCCTGACTATGAGGGATGCTGGGCAGAGAGTCTAATCTAAGTTGCTTCACAGTGGCATCATAATAAGAACATTCCAACTGGAAAACAGGTATGTATTCACCTCTCTACTTTTTTTATTACATTGGATTCCATTTTGTCACAGGAAAGATTTGCCTCTAGGATGAAACCTAGGTATGTAATTTCATCTTTCCTTGTGACAATATTGTCACCCACTGTACAAGAAATTCCTTCTGTAATGTACTGATTTATTTTGATTTCTCTGTTTGAGAGAGAGAGAGTGTGTGTGTGTGTGTGTGTGTGTGTGTGTGTGTGTGTGTGTGTGTGTGTGTGTGTGTGTGTGTGTGTGTGTGTGTGTGTGTGTGTGTGTGTGTGTGTGTGTGTGTGTGTGTGTGTGTGTGTGTGTGTGTGTGTGTGTGTGTGTGTGTGTGTGTGTGTGTGTGTGTGTGTGTGTGTGTGTGTGTGTGTGTGTGTGTGTGTGTGCAGGGTAGTAGCTGGGGGGGGGGGGGGGGTTAGGATGATTCCAAGGGCCCAGCAAATGCCCCAAATTTTTTTATAGATTGGGGGCCCCACATTTTTAATAGATTGGGGGCCCACAAATTGATTCTTTCATGGGGCCCAGAATCTCCAGCTACGCCCGTGAGCGCACCTTTCTACTCTAGAGAGCTGTCATCACCGTGATGCGCGCTTGAATGAACTGCGAGATAACTCATAACTCGTACACACACGCACTCTGTCTCTGCCATACAGTAGTTATGTTGTTTTAGCGCAACGTGGGTATATACACGGGCGAGGATGAAAAGCATGTTAGACTACTTTTAATACATAAATTAACGTTCCGTCGGGTCCCGTGTATTCTCGAGAATGATAATAATAATAATGCAGGACCTCTTCAGATTATATTATCAACGACAGACAGTGAGAAACACAACCCCCCCCCTCTCGCGCTGAAGAATATGCATATTAGATCACTCAGTGATTAACACCTATGCGCTGTTTGTGTGTGCGTGCGTGCATGTACGTGACGCGTTGTAGTTTCGGGGAATACAGGGATAATTAGAACTATACAATTTAGCAAGAATTAAACATATTTACAAGTCGTATTACGTTTAGCAAGTAAGGAGACATATATATTACATCTCAAAGCACTAGAAAATGTAATTTTTCTATTTTTACCGATTTCTGAAAAGCGCGACTTCCTGAGCATTTCTGAGACATTCTAAATCCCTTTGTTCTCCGCCGACGGGTTCAAACAGGCCCTTGGACTCTCAAGGGTTTTAAACCTTGGTTACAATGTTTTTCCACATCATACATGTGTAAAACCCTCATACATCATACATGTAGTTGTCTGAATGTATAATGGCTTTCCCTTTTGACAGGGCAGGCAAGGGTTAAAATGTGCCGCCTTGCTTCTCGGCTCCTGCATGTAATCTGCAAGGTCGTCTACAGAGGCCCCATTCCGACGGCTCACATACCAGAGGCTACCAGAGGTTCTCCCTCTTATTCATTTCTTTAGGGTTGTATAAGATATTGTGGTTTACACAAGTTACAGTTCTACAGTCTATAGTTATAGTTTTTACAGTTTTACACAAGTAGGGAAAAAGAATACAACAGACATCTTTCATAATCACTGACTTCCAGCTCGGCGCTTAAAATCAGGGCCATACTTATTGTTACGAAGGATCAGATTAAACCGAATATATTTACTACTTGATATATATTGCATAATATTTGTATATCGTCTGATATCCCTTGTGTATTCTTTGTACATATACACGGAATATCCCTTTAACCTAGTACAGACCATAATATTTCGTTCTCCTATTGGACAGCGGTCCCTTAGGCGCCACTGCCATACCCCCAAGGTCTAGTTCAAAGTCACCGCCAAGGTCGCCAAGACGACGGGTCTGAAAAGACTCTCCTCCTCGCTTCCGCAGCAGCCCAGTTGGGCCTGCGGGGTGCCAAAGGTACCATGACAATACGCACCATCAGAAGGGACCAGAAGACCATAAAGGGTGAAAAGGTCTCCTTCAAGATAGCAGCGGTGGACCAGCCCGAGAAGCAGTATAGTATAACCAACGTCTTCACCAGCCACGACATAGGCCTATCACAGTACACCTACCCCATCCCACAGCTGATGGCTAAGTATGTGCACCTACGTCAACTACCTATACCGCTTATCGACGGCGCCACACCGACCCTGCTCATCGGCTCCGACCACGCGGACCTCATTCTCCCAATTGAGGCGGCCCACATCGGACCCAAAGGATGCCCAGTCGCGGTTCAGACCCGACTGGGGTGGGCGCTCCAGGGCCCCCTCTACGGACTTGACAGTCAACCCACGTCTACACGCTGCCTACACACAAAGGCGAGCGACACCGGCCACTCCCTCGTACAGCCCGTTGAGAGGCTATTGACATTAAGCGAGAGGCCTGTGAGAGAACCGTGGGCACAAGAGGGAGTTCGGAACTCCACCCCCCTCAGCTGCGCTTCAGACGTAGCTGACCTCGAACCTAGCACCCCAAGCGACTCCTTGACGGGGCGGCCGGAACCGGCCCCTCCTCAGACGGGGTACAGAGCAAACAAGAGAAACAGACGGAGGAGGAGGAGGCACAGCCAAGCACAGATCAAAGCAGTCTCAGGCCCGCTTCCTCCTAAGCCCCCCTTCATCCCGTCCAGTCGTCATGATCATAGACCAGTCACTACCCCGAGCTGCGTGGCCGGCCGGCCGCGTAAGCAAAGTGATCACTGGTGCCGACGGAAAGGTCAGAGCTGCAGAAGTGCTCGTCCAAGGGCGGACATACACCCGACCCGTGGCGAGGCTGATAGAGTTGCCAAGGCTCCCCGACTCTCCTAATGACGACCATGACCCACTGACTTTGTGAATTGCCCTACTCCTCACAACGGACATTGAGTAGTGGACAGTGCGGTTAATCTGTCTCTGCTTATCTAATTAGGTGCGGACTAATTAGGAGGCGGCTGTTACGAAGGCTCAGATTAAACCGAATATATATATTTACTACTTGATATATATTGCATAATATTTGTATATCGTCTGATATCCCTTGTGTATTCTTTGTACATATACACGGAATATCCCTTTAACCTTGTACAGACCATAATATTTCGTTCTCCTATTGGACAGCGGTCCCTTAGGCGCCACTGCCATACCCCCAAGGTCTAGTTCAAAGTCACCGCCAAGGCTTGCCTGGACATGAACGGCTCTGCGCAAGAATACGAGACAGGAATAAGGCTTGTACTAGTTTGTTCGCCTAACGTATAAATATGGCGCAGGTGGATACAGCAGCACTTAGCCTAAAGTCAAGTTAACCTAGAAACGTGTTACCCTCAAAACGTTAAGGCCTTCATCACGAGTCAACGACCAAGTGAAGTGAGCAACCGTGCATCTAAATAGAGCACTTATAACCGCGTGCGAATAGGATAGTAAAGTGTCAGAGCTTAGTGGAATAACGTCAAGTTCGACCTAGTTAATGTGAAGTATCGCGCACCGGAGAATCTACACCGGTGAATGCAGAGCCCTTTCCAGCTGGATTATTGCTTTGGTCCTGTGGCTGTTGGAGCGGAGGAGAATCGTCTACACCCACTACTGTGTGGGATTTACCCGTGAGGAACATCACTCGAGCCCGTCTCTAGGGGAGGCTGGCCGGCTTTCACCTATGCTGCACGCATAATTGGATTACAGCTGCTGCTTTCGTCTGCCGATCAAGGGAGTAATGTACCGTCTCCCGTAGCTGGAGTTTATTGATTCCCCGTTGATCCAGACTTTGCATTCGAACATTTCCTCCCCCTGCTGGCCTACAACCGGAGGGACCCTACCAGTATCTCCCGCTGCCCTACTAGTGTACCATAGATATAATTCCTATTGATACAGGTGGTATTTATTATCTCCTGCGTACTATTCTAATGGACTTACGCTCTTGACTTACTCACATTCTTCGCCTTACAAGCGCAATTCATAGTTATCATTCTGTAACCTACCGTTGCTATAATAATAAATATTACTCTAACCAAGATTTGTTGTGGAACCGTGTCATTGTGGAGGTGTTCATATCATATACCTGTGTACTGTATGGCCAGTAGTAATGTACATAAGACAGTAGTGGTTTAATGATACCATACTTATTAATACAGTCAGGGAATTGTACCCCTCAGTTACACTTATTCTATTAACAAGTTTAATCTAATACATTGATTCAAACAGATATATGTTTAATTTTCAGTGTTTCTGGAGTAGGGCTTTACATGGTGATGTCACCCTCTCCGTTTTGACGCGTGGCTTGGCCGCCTGGGATTCTGGTATTCAGACCAAAACCTAGTAGGGGGTGAGAAGGAGCGTGTTCCCTCAGGTGTCCGAGAGGTCATCATTCTTTGGTCCGGCTGGCTGTGACCTTTGACAACCGGTCATTGTTATAATTCTGTCTCTGGTCCACTATTCTTAAATTGTGCATATTACTCCTCTCCTCGTTTCGTACCTAGAACTGTGCCCGTGGCGAATAGCTGTTACAAGTAGGTGACACAAGTGCTACACAAGGTGACAACCTGCTCATCGGGAGGCGTCTATTCTTTTACTAACGGATTTCCAGTTCCGCGTTCGCGTTCTGCGATCTGATTGGACACTGACGTTTCTGGTGCGATCTGATTGTCCACTGACGTTTCTGGTCATGTGACATGTGCGCCCAATCGCGTGACGCGCCCATTTCCGCCTCGAACAGCAGCAAACTACCTAACGCCTAGTTTATCACTGGTTAAGCTTAGGCGACTCTTTCGAAGTTGGTTAACTGTTAAGCCTTAAGGTCCCCCTATAGGGGGACCCTGCTTTTCTTTATCATAAATCAATCAATAGAGACCGTATTAGATCCGTATTAGAAGCCACACTCATTGGCTACAACCCTGTGCAAAGATTTTCGAGATCGCCAAATGATTGACGGAGCTAGAGCCCCGGGAGTCGGGGGTGGTAATGTGTACTTTTGCGTACTTTGGGGCACGCCTCACATATCGGCATGTAACTCGAGAACCTGAATGGATTTTGTCACCTGAAAGGGCAATCGACAGGCAACACATAGGGCTTTAATTCCATATATATATATATATATATATATATATATATATATATATATATATATATATATATATATATATATTGTATTAAAATAAATGCACATCCAATCCACTAGAGGTCGGCAAATAATCGTCCACATGTGGGCCCTTGGATGTTAAGAGGTTAATGTAAAAAAAATTAAAAATTGTAGCCAAGAGTAAAGACCATAACCCTATCAAAAACAGTAGTCAAGAATGGGAATCACTATGTGAGTCTGCACTATCTTTTTCATATAACACTCGACATAAACTTATGCAATTTAACATTCTCCATAGAACCTATTTTACGCCGGAAAGACTTCACAGGATGAATGATGCTATCTCTGACCTTTGCCCTACAGTAGGTGCTCAACGGAAACAGGTACCCTGCTCCACATGTTCTGGGAATGTAACAAACTGAGACCTTACTGGGGCTCAATTTGGGAGATTCTCGAAGAGGTCACAGGGTTTGAGATCCCATGTACACCTAAATTAGCATTATTAGGAGACATGTCTGACATTTCTCCAGATAAGAGAGGCAAGGTGCGGATCATTAAATTGGCCATGATTGCAGGGAACAAGTGTATTGCCATGCTCTGGTAAAGTGCTGAATCCCCCCCCCCATGTCTATGTGGCTTAGTGAAATCTCTTCGTACATGGCATCAGAGAAAATAATGTTCAATCTTAAGAAAAAACCACATCTCTTTGATAAATGCTGGGCTGGGTTTAGGCAATACTTAGAACAGATTACATAGTGGGCGGTTAGGTGGCCGAGCGGAGATTGCGTTCGTCACCAGCCCCGGAGCTGTGAGCTCGATTCGCCTGTTCGAATCCAGCTCACAGCTCCGGGGTTGTCACCAGCTTGGCTGGCCGTCTGCACTGATACAATTGGCTGTATCAGAGGGTGGGAGAAGCTGGCGGGGTGGGTCCGGGTCGTTGTAAACAGCGACTCCTACAGTTCGGTCGGGGCGCCTGCTAAGCGCGGATTGGACGTGAGGGGGATAGTGTGGTCCTCCCACACGCTACGCCCTCTCAATGAGAATCCGCGCTGCCAGGTGAAAAGAAGCGGTGATTGGCTGGACGTGTGTCGGAGGAAGCACGTGGTAGCCTCCACTCTCCCAGATGATCTGACTGTGGGGGGTAAGTGCGCAGCGATCAGGAAGGGACTGGGAATCGGCATACGACTAACATTGGGATGGGAGAAAATCGGAGGAAAATGGAGGGGGAAAAAGACCAAAAAAAAAAAAAAAAAAGAACAGATTACATAGTAGGTTGACGATGTAGGCTATTATTGAAGCTCCCTTTTGTCTTTCTGATGGGTATATATTGCAATGAATGATACTGTAAATGTTATTAGTTGCTCTTTGAAGAGAAAAGATGTAACGTTAGATATTTATTTGTTTGGTGTAGAAGTATGGGCACCTGTTAGACGGGTGTAACTGGGTTTACTAAATTCTCAAAATGTGTAAAAAAAAAAAAAAAAATTTGTTGAGGTCCTAGTCTGGGGGAGGGGAGGGGGGGGTCTGGCCTAGAGTTTTTTTTTTAATTTTTTTATATTGATTTTTAATTTTTATTTCAGGGGGGGGGGGTTATTTTGTATCTATTTTTCTGTAACTCAGGGAGGGGGGAGGGGGGGCAGTTGGCAGCATTTCCTTTTGTATGGTTGTTGAACTGTTGAACTGATGCTGTAAAACTGAAAAAAAAAGAAAATACCAATAAACATATTGTTTAAAAAAAAACAGTAGTCAAAGTGTATATTTTCATTTTTACCGATGTTTTATACGATTTATCGGAAATACGAATTTATCGGGAAAATTCTAATTATCGTAAAAAACGCAAGGAAATTACTAAATCCAGATTCAACCCTGCCATTGGAAAGAGGAGCATTTTCCCTATACATAGATGTATGATTTGGCCATAATAAGGTCAAGGTCAAGTTCAAGGTCAAATATGAATTTATAATTAAAATCGATTATCATTAATTACTGTATCTACAAATTCCTCTGTTTAATCATCTTCCCGTGGTTCATTTGCTTCGATTTTTTTTACACATGATCTGAATAAGGTGGTGAATGAGCTCAGTGAGCATTTTCTCGTGCCCCGCAGATTTAACATGATCAAGGATGCAAAAATCATAAATCATAATTCATATTCTCCTTTTCTTCATAAAAATTTACTCAGCCTAGTAACAGACACAATATTTCTGACACTGGAAATACATACCCCCAGGTCCCTAGATGTTCCTAGATACCAATAACATGCAAATTGACCTTGCAGAAGTGAAGCAATCTTCCATTTACTTAGGCATGTACTTTTAGGCGAAAACGATCTACAGATTAACAGGTTAAGGTTAGAGTTTGGAATCAGGGCTGGTGTTCTATCGCCCTGCTCTAAGACAAACTCTAACCTTAACCAACTTCGAAAGAGTGCCTAAGCTTAACCGGTGGCAGAACTTGCCGTCACACGATTGGCGCGACCAGCAACATCAGTGGCCAATCAGAGCGCAGAACGCGAACGCGGAACTGGAAATCCATTAGTAAAAGAATTCAGGCCATCAGGAGCAGTTAAGGCATTACGTTTTTTGCTCAAGGATGAATTGAAAATGGGGGACTGGAATGACTTGAAACCCATTTTTATGGGAATGATTAACAACTTTGGACGCAACAAGGCACTTCCTCAAACAATGAGCTTGGCAAACATCACAGTACTGCATAAAAGTGGTAAGGATCCACTAGACTGTTCATCATACAGACCTATAAGTCTTTTAGATCATGATTATAAGACTATCACCAAAGCATTAGCGAAAAGACTTGAAACCATCACGCCGAAATTGGTAAACCCAGATCAGGCTGGATTTGTTAAGGGAAGATATGCTACCGATAACATCAGACGGTTATTAAATATAACCAATCATTTGAATCTAAAACAGAGGCCCTCTCTACTCCTATCTCTGGATGCAGAGAAGGCTTTTGACAGAGTCGAGTGGAACTTTCTTTTTAACGTGCTGCAAAAACTTAATATCGGGTCAAATTTTATCCAGTGGATTAAAGCAATTTATCAAACTCCAAAAGCAGCAGTTATTACTAATGGCAATACATCTGATCCGTTTCTCTTAATGAGAGGAACAAGACAGGGGTGCCCAATGTCAAGCTCATTATTCGCAATAATAATAGAAATTTTGGCTGCATCTGTACGAGACAACATTAACATAAAAGGAGTGTATATCGATAAGGTTGAACACAAAATATCTTTATATGCCGACGACATTGTTCTATACATTGAGCAACCAGAAAACTCCTTATTACATCTGTATAACACAATCGAACAATTTGGAAAGTACTCAGGATACAAGATAAATTATAATAAATCTAATGCATGTCTCCTACATATGAAACCAACAAAAGAAATGCAGAAATCCTACCCATTTCGATGGTCACCAGGAGGCTTCAAATACTTGGGAGTACACTTTACACCGCAATTAAATGATTTATTTGAAAAAAATTACACTCCTCTTACAATTGAAATTAACACAGATCTAGGTAGATGGGACAAACTACCCCTATCCCTTCTAGGAAGGATAAACGTCATCAGGATGAATATCCTTCCGAGATTGAACTTTCTCTTTCAAAATGTACCCTGCTACCTATCTATAACATATTTTAACATATTGAATAAACGTATCTCAAAATTTATTTGGTCCAATAAAAAACCAAGGATTAAATTACTGACTCTTATGAAACCTGAGTCCATGGGTGGTCTAGGTCTTCCCAATCTCCAACACTACTACTGGTCAGCCCAACTTCGAACTATAGTATCATGGTCATTGGGAGGACCAGACGATAGAAGCGGGACAGGTTGATCCTTTACCTCTAAACTCTCTTTTTTTTATAAAGAATTTTGACAAAATAGAAAATATAAAGCAATATTTCACGGTTGTGAATACCCTATCTGCATGGAAAGATTGCTCGAAAAAGTTTGGCATAACTAAATGCATCTCTGTTTATTCACCTATTCATCAAAACCCTGACCTAAAAAAATATTTTCATTCAACTGATATAAACAAGTGGAGACACTTGGGGGTAACTCAACTTAAAGACCTTTTTCATAAAAACTGGAAATTAAAAGCATTTCAGGAGCTAAGAGAAGAATACAACATTCCTAACTCAGACTTCTTAAAATATATGCAAATTCAAAGCACTTTAAGTTCACTTACTAAAGAAAACAAGTTAAGCTTTGAAATGACAGAATTGGAAGAAAAACTACTAAAGAAAACAAGTTAAGCTTTGAAATGACAGAATTGGAAGAAAAACTAACTACCTCATCCACAATTAAAGGTAAAATCAGTGAACTATATGAAATTCTAACTAATGAATGCCAAACAGTCTTCCCAGCTCTATTAAGATGCTGGGAGACGGACCTGGCAACGAAATTTGAAGAAAACAATTGGCAAGATATCTGTGATCGAACTTTCTTTCCCTTTACAAGCAATAAGATCAAAGAAAGTAAGTATAAATTCTACCTTACTCCTGTAAAAATGCACAAAATCTCGAAAAAAAACTCACCAAATTGCCCAAGATGTAAAATTAAAGAAGGAACATTTCTGCATATGTTCTGGCAATGTAGCAAATTGAAGCATTTCTGGAACAAGATCCACTTATTTACTAAATCTGTCATGGAGTTGGAATTTGAGTTATCACCATGTGTCTATCTATTAAATAATATAACAAACTGCCACTTAGACCAAAAGAAATGCAGACTGTTGGTATACATAACATATTTTGCAAAGAAATGTATACTTCTTCTATGGAAAAATGAAATCGCACCAACATTCAATATGGTCATAGAACAAATATCTCAGTTTCTTCCCTTAGAAAAGATAACGCTTGAAAAGCACAACCAGGGTCACTTATTTCAAGAACTCTGGAATCCACTCTATACTCAACTGGAAACTCATAATGTAGTCCTATAAATGTGTCATATCTAAATAACAGACGTGGAGTTTTAGCAGATTAGATTAGCTGATCTGTTGAGGCTCTTTGTCTGCGTGTAAGTGCCTGGTTGCCTGCGCATGGCTGTCAAACCCTGCCCCCACGGGGTCGGGTCTGGGAAAGGGAGCTGAACACGCAGCGGCCCGGACCCTTCTCTGTCGGAGTAGCTATCGATAAGCGGGTGTGAGCAACTGGGTGCTATAAAATGTCACTGTTTACAATACCGACATTTGCACTTTTATTCCTTATTCCTTATTTACTTATGATTTACCTACTGTCCCTTTATTTTATTTTATTTTACTTTATTTTTATTATTATTATTTTCTTTTTTTTGTTGTCTAATTGTTTATTTGTGTGTATGTGGGCAAGTGTATGTGTGTGTGTGTATGCCTGTATGCGCGTGTGTGCGCGTGTACGTGTGTGTATGTCCCAGTGTGTGAGTGTGAGTGAGAGATGGGAGAATGGATTGAGTGGGGAGCACAAGGAAAATTGTTAAAAATTGTTCATGAGAGTGACACTGAACATTCTGTAGATCTGTCGATTGAATGTGAAACCTCATGAAAAATAAAAAGATTTAAAACAGAAAATGGGGGACCCTGATGTAAACAAGACGAAAGTCTTTCTCTGGTCTGCATCCCCTTAACAATTGTGTGCATTGAGCTGTACTGTATTGTACCCATTCTGCATTCTGTTAATACAGTTTTCAATCAATCAATCAATCAGACACTTCGACGAGGGGCTGACGTCGGTGGGGGCAACTACTCACAATTTACGAGGTCAACAAGTACCAAACAGGGGTTCTTATGTATAAAGTAATTGGTCTTCCTTCATCTTTACCTAACTTCTTTCAAAGTAATTTTGAGTTTAATCCTCATTATCATGCACATCTCACAAAAAGAAATAATGACTTCTGTAGGACCTCTGTTGCCCAATTTAAATTTGTTTATCAAGGTGCAGTGATGTGGAATGATATACAAAATCTAACAGAAAGAATAGTAGTATTTGTATTTGTGAGTAGTCTTTTTTTTCAACATTATAATTGTTGTATAATGCTGTATTGTATGTATCTGTGTGTATGAGAGAGGGATATGTGCATGTGTGTTTGTGCATAATGTGTGTGTGTGTGGGGGGGGGGGGGGGGGGGTTCTGTGTAGTTATCCTATATAGGTATAGGATGGGAGGTCGCTTATAAGGCTTTTTTACCTTTCCTGCACATTTTAACTGTTCTTCTTTCACTTCTTCTATTCCAGAATGTATTTTTGTAAGTGTAAATAACAATAAACAAATAAATAAACAAACGTCTGTGTTTATGGTATAGTATTAGTGGAAGTGTCAGATTTTAAAAATATAACGTGAGAGATTCATGTTGCAACAAACCGACATCTGTTGTTTACCAGCTGCTTTCAGCCACACACTACAAAGAGCAATTTGCTTTGCATTATCATCTCTTGGATGCTCTTATTAAAGCCTTTGTTCCTCTGCAAAATATTCAACGTTTTTGAAAAAGCATGTAAGAATACATCACAACGCTACCTACGTGACTGCACTGACTGGATGTAGGATCCTCCTGTTCTTACTTGAAATGAAAATGAAAATGTATGTGTCTGATAAAGAGATAGGTATATATGGATGAAAAGGCATGTGTCTGATATAGATAATGTATGTAAAAGCTAAATAGTATATTATGCTGTATTGTATTATGAATTAATTATGAGTAGGTATTATTGTATTATGAATTCATAAGGCGTATATATTGTTGTATTGTATTATGAAAGGGTTTTTATTGTTGTTTTAATTGTCTGTATGACATGTAAATGTTGTGAGTCTATAAGTCTGTAACTGTATTTTATGTGTTATGGACTCCAGGAAGAATAGCCCCAGCACTGCTGTGGCTAATGGGGATCCAAATAAACTTATAAACTTATTACTTGAGTACTTCATCCAAGTGACAACTTTTATTATTATTATTTTTTTGGGTGGGTGGGGTCATGTAGCCAATAGAAGGAGCTAAGAGGCTTACGCCAAATGATTTATCTTTGCTAACCCTGGCCACGGAGGTCTGTGGAAGTGTTTATCTTGGAGGTAATTAGACAGTTGGAGAGCGAGGGGACACCTACCACTCCCTGATCGACGCGTTTCAAACTAGTGTTTATCTTGAGGTAATTGGACCTGCTGAAGTGCAAGGGGTCGTCGCCCCCTTTACCCACCTCCCGATCTCCTCTCAAATGCCACCGTGAGGCCACCGCGCTAACAGGATAACGCTACTACTAGTAATGCTACTTCCTGGTGCAAGAGAGGATATTTTAACATCTCATCGCTTTAAGGTAAGGGGTGTAGGAGTAGGGGATATGATATTAACCTGGTTTAGGGTAAGGGGTGTAGGGGATATGATATTAACCTGGTTTAGGGTAAGGGGTGTAGGAGTAGGGGATATGATATTAACCTGGTTTAGGATAAGGGGTGTAGGGGATATGATATTAACCTGGTTTAGGGTAAGGGGTGTAGGAGAAGGGGATATGATATTAACCTGGTTTAGGGTAAGGGGTGTTGGAGTAGGGAATAGGATATTAACCTGGTTTAGGGTAAGGGGTGTTGGAGAGGGAATATGATATTAACCTGGTTTAAGGTAAGGGGTGTAGGCGTAGTGTCAAGTTTGTTCTTAATTTCCCCACTTGAAGGGCTCAGGCAACGTGATCAAGGATGGATATAACTGTGACTTCTTTGACCTTTGTTTGTCATTTAATTGGTTGTCACAATAGCAGTCACAATAGCAGGTTATAAACCTGAAAGGGTATGAAAGGAAATGTTTCAACATCAACATAAATACATAGGCTATAATAATACCATAAATTATAGTTAACATTAATACATTTAGCCTATATTATCAGTTCATTCAAATAAACAATTACCAAATGCATTTTCATTAAGAACATTCATTCAGCATTTACCAATACATTTGACATTTTGTATTATTCTTATTATATATATATATATATATATATTTATCTATTTATTTATTATTTATTTATATATTTATCTATTTATTTATTATTTATTTATATATATATATACCACATATAACCTTTAATATATATATATATATATAAAACATACCATATATAACCTATATTATATATATAGTATTTACTTATTTATTTATTACACCAATCAACATTGTTCTTTAAACTTAACCATGTCATGAATGTCATGCATCAAAATGTTCAAACAATATATTCAAAAACTGTTGTAATGCCAGACATTACAGGCCTACAGAAACACCATTTCCCAGGGTGCACTGGAGCCGCATGTCAAACATAGCATGCTGAGCAGAGCTAACATGCTACAAACATTTCATGTTGAGCAGAGCTAACATGCTAACACAAGCAAAGCACATGAACAGAGCTAACATGCTACAAACATTTCATGTTGAGCAGAGCTAACATGCTACAAACATTTCATGTTGAGCAGAGCTAACATGCTAACACAAGCAAAGCACATGAACAGAGCAAGCAGAGCATATATCATAAAGCAAGCAGGGCACATGCACATCTAAGCAAGCAGGGAAGGTAAAAGTGAACATACCATTGGGTCATCATGTTCCTGGTTTGATTGCAGCTTAACTCATTTAGCACAATGAGCTGACTCAATGACTGACTGAATCATGGACTGAATGAGCTGGGGTCTTAATGCAAGTCCTCTGGGCTGCCCCCATATATGCCAGATGGTAAACCAGTCAAGCCCTCCCATGCTGCCCACATAGATGCCTGATGTAAATTATTCTCTTGTTACCCTTAAATTTCATTTCATTTCTGGTTTACCTTGAAAA
Source organism: Notolepis coatsorum (assembly GCF_963971535.1). Lineage (NCBI taxonomy): Eukaryota > Metazoa > Chordata > Actinopteri > Aulopiformes > Paralepididae > Notolepis > Notolepis coatsorum. The sequence continues at coordinate 134,507,114 of NC_140166.1, read as the reverse complement.
TAGTTGCAAGGAGTACATTTGATCATTTAGGGGACATTTAAATTGTACCATTTGTTTTGGATAAATAATATATGTAATTTTGAGTCAATAAAATACATTTGGCTCTCTTTTCTCCTAAAGAGTTCAACACCTCCCACTTAAGTTCCTGATCGCTTGGCTTGATCAGAAACTTACTTCACATCAGAGATTGACCCCTGTTAATGACACCTTTTTTTTTTTTTTTTTTTTTTTTTTTTAATGTCTTCTTTATATATATTTTTTTCTTTTTGGTTTACGAGTGTGTATGGACGAACAAGCATAGTCCAAAGCCAGCTACGTCTCTTGGCAGGTGTGTCTGGTGCCAATATCGATGTGGGAATGGGGTATGAATGCACTTAGTCTTCTTGTATGACGAGTGTGTGTAGACGAGCAAGCATAGTACAAAGTCAGCTACGTCTCTTGGCAGATGTGTGTGGTGCCAAGATCGATGGGGCATGGGGTATGAATGCTCTTAGTCTTCATGTATGTGCGGAGTGTGGGATATAGTGGTAGCGCATGGCGTCCACCAACCAGCCGAGAGGGGGGGGGGTTATGGATGGTGACCAGATCCAGGGGCTTGGGCGATGAACTGGGTGAGGGGTGTGGGCAGGGAACTGCATCAGGGCGGCTCGGGCAGACGAGTTTGGACCTCCACAGGGAGGAGGACCACCAATCTTCTTACGTCTCTCCTGATGACGGTCGTGGGCAGTGGAGAGCTCCTCTTCTTCTGTCCACCTGCAGGGGAGACGATGAGGCCGGCACACGTCTTGATATCAGCGTCCCTGACGATCCCTTTTCTGTCTGGGTATACTGATAAGATTCTTCCCAGATGGAACTGGCCTATCAGCGCGTTCTGGTCGGCAATCCAGACAAGATCCCTGACCTTGACGTTCCGCTCTGTCCGAAGCTTCACTGCAGCCTCCGCTGCCCCATTTCGATGGGGAGCATCTGCAGGGTGGAACTTCCACTTCCATTCAGTCCCATTCTTGGCCTTTTCTTCATGCGCTTCTCTGACCAGTAGGAAAGTGACAGTAGTGTCACAGAACTCAACACAGTCTTGGGCCACGAGAGCCAAATCCTGAAAAGCTGCTGCTCTTTCTTTTGCAGATTGGGCCTGCCTCCCACTTTGCTGTTCCGGGAGCCTGGCCGTTGCCACCAAGCCAGGTTTCCACTCAACACCGTCTAGGGCCACAAGAGCCAAATCCTGAAAAGCTGCTGCTCTCTCTTTTGCAGATTGGGCCTGCCTCCCACTTTGCTGTTCCGGGAGCCTGGCCGTTGCCACCAAGCCAGGTTTCCACTGCTCGTCTGGTCCAGGCGACAATTTCGCACAACTTCGCGTCGCTCTGGCCTCACAACTGTTTGGACTGGTCTCTGGTGACCGCTGCAGAGAATGCTTTCCTCTGGAGTCCTTTGATTTGATCAGCAACAGAATCTTGCTGGCGGTCTTCATGGGCGAGTCCGATTCAGGTGAGGCAAGGCCGATGGGATCATAGAAACCAGCGATCTGGCTTAACAGCATGCGCCGGGTGAGAGGGTTAAGTGTGCTGCTCCTGATCTCCTCCTCCCGTAGATCCAGCCCTGTTCTCATCTTCCCTCGCTTCTTTGAGAAGTTTATCGATGTCAGAACACAGAGCTTGTCTGTTTTGGGTTCGTATCCAACCCCCACCACCTTATTCTCCTCGTCCTGCATCTGGTTGGGGAGAATCAGGGTTCTGGGCGAGGTTGAGCGGCTTCTATTGGGGTCAGTGGAGTCCTCACTCCTCCCACTTTGACCCGTCCAGACCCACGGTTTGAGGGAGAAGCCGCCAGCTCTTAGGATATTTTCCACTCCTTTGGTCGTCTCAATCAGAGGAGTGTTGCTGTGTTTGTCTGCCAGCACATAGGTGAGGCAGTCCTTTATTTTCTCGAGGTCCCTTTCTTCTCCAAGGGTCATCTCTTTGCCTTCTGGGGGACACTTGCTGCTCTTGCAGCTCCCGCACTTCGGATCACAAGCCGCTCCGATGCTGTCCCACTTGAACCACTCAAACAACTCCTTGTTGGTGGCAGTGGTGTTGCTGAGGACCACATCCTTTGTTGCTAGGTCTTCAGTCAGGCCTCTTGAGTCCACACGGACCTCCTTCTTGACACTGGGAGGCTCACTGAGAGAGAGAGGTTGATCATCTTTACTGGATCCAGGCAGATATGGATTGGCTGGCACTTCAGCATTTACCCTCTCCTCTTCCTCTTCCTCCTCCTTATTCTTGCTCCAAGCAAAGCCCTTTCGTGACTTCAGGTTCATCCGCCGCCATTTCCGCTCCCAGTCACTCTGTAAGTCTCTTAGCCCGTCTTTTTGCTTTTTAAGCTCCTTTGTCTTGGTGCTGGAGACAAGACCTTCCCAAGCAGCCATTTTCTGCCCGAACCTGTGGATCTTCTTGCCCAGGCTCTCCCTCTGCACATCAAAGTCCTCCGCTAGTAACTCCTTCAGATCCAGCGCTTCTAATTCAGCCCACTTCTTTTCCGCTTTCTCTGCATCCACTTTGATGTCATCTTCAGCGAATCTGGACCATAGTGCTTCTTCAGTGAGTGTAAGCATTTCTTCATATCGGGTTGAGCACTTTGTTGTTTTCGCTTTTATGCTCTCGGCTTCCTCTATCACCTTGGGATCGTCGTTTTCTTCTGCCTCCTCTTCGAGAGCATCGACGTATTCAGTCCCTGTGTCGCTGACCCTACCAAAGTCCACAACAAGGCCATTTAGCTCATCAATGAGATTCCTCTCCTTGAGCAGGTGAATCGTAAGAGCCATCCTGTAGGTCCTCTTACTGAAGGCAGTCTGCGCGACCGCGCGCTTTCCCTTTAGGGATTCCAGCACAGCTGAATCCATCCTCTTTTCTTAGAGCTGTCCAAGGTTTTTCCGACACTGGCAGGGGGCCTGTTGGACCTTTTCCTCCCTCCGTGGCGCTCCCTCTTCCGGGCAACACTCTTCGGGGCAGATTCAGCTGGACGCTTGGGCCCTTGGTTTATAACTGTCCAGTTTTCTAGACGCTTGGGCCAGTGGTTTATAACTGTCAAGTTTGTTCTTAATTTCCCCACTTGAAGGGCTCAGGCAACGTGATCAAGGATGGATATAACTCTGTGACTTCTTTGACCTTTGTTTGTCATTTAATTGGTTGTCACAATAGCAGTCACAATAGCAGGTTATAAACCTGAAAGGGTATGAAAGGAAATGTTTCAACATCCCTCCCTACACACCCTCAAGACCCCTACGCTCTGCATCTTCTGGCCGCCTCAGACCTACTCCTATCCAAGCTCCGGGAGGGTCATCAAAGAGAAGTCGCCTATTCTCAGTCCTTGCCCCACAATGGTGGAATGAACTACCCACCCCAGTTAGGACAGCCGAAACACGTCCAATCTTTCGCCGTCGACTAAAGACTCACTTCTTCAACCATTATCTGAATTAAAAAAAAAAAAAAAAAAAAAATCTAACCCTAACTAACCATACTGTCATGCACTTGTCCTAATAAACTAACCTACACTGTAGCACTCAACACTTTGATGAACATTGTTACTCAGCTGATAGAGTTGTGCTCTTCCTGATGGCTTGTCGTACAGAACTTGTAAGTCGCTTTGGATAAAAGCGTCAGCTAAATGACTAAATGTAAATGTAAATGTAAACATAAATACATAGGCTATAATAATACCATAAATTATAGTTAACATTAATACATTTAGCCTATATTATCAGTTCATTCAAATAAACAATTACCAAATGCATTTTCATTAAGAACATTCATTCAGCATTTACCAATACATTTGACATTTTGTATTATTCTTATTATATATATATATATATATATACCATATAACCTATATTATATATATATATATATATTTATCTATTTATTTATTATTTATTTATATATTTATCTATTTATTTATTATTTATTTATATATATATATACCACATATAACCTTTAATATATATATATATAAAACATACCATATATAACCTATATTATATATATAGTATTTACTTATTTATTTATTACACCAATCAACATTGTTCTTTAAACTTAACCATGTCATGAATGTCATGCATCAAAATGTTCAAACAATATATTCAAAAACTGTTGTAATGCCAGACATTACAGGCCTACAGAAACACCATTTCCCAGGGTGCACTGGAGCCGCATGTCAAACATAGCATGCTGAGCAGAGCTAACATGCTACAAACATTTCATGTTGAGCAGAGCTAACATGCTAACACAAGCAAAGCACATGAACAGAGCTAACATGCTACAAACATTTCATGTTGAGCAGAGCTAACATGCTACAAACATTTCATGTTGAGCAGAGCTAACATGCTAACACAAGCAAAGCACATGAACAGAGCAAGCAGAGCATATATCATAAAGCAAGCAGGGCACATGCACATCTAAGCAAGCAGGGAAGGTAAAAGTGAACATACCATTGGGTCATCACGTTCCTGGTTTGATTGCAGCTTAACTCATTTAGCACAATGAGCTGACTCAATGACTGACTGAATCATGGACTGAATGAGCTGGGGTCTTAATGCAAGTCCTCTGGGCTGCCCCCATATATGCCAGATGGTAAACCAGTCAAGCCCTCCCATGCTGCCCACATAGATGCCTGATGTAAATTATTCTCTTTTTACCCTTAAATTTCATTTCATTTCTGGTTTACCTTGAAAATAGTTGCAAGGAGTACATTTGATCATTTAGGGGACATTTAAATTGTACCATTTGTTTTGGATAAATAATATATGTAATTTTGAGTCAATAAAATACATTTGGCTCTCTTGTCTCCTAAAGAGTTCAACACGTAGGGAATAGGATATGAACCTGGTTTAGGGTAAGGGGTGTAGGGGTAGGGAATATGATATTAACCTGGTTTAGGGTAAGGGGTGTTGGAGAGGGAATATGATATTAACCTGGTTTAAGGTAAGGGGTATAGGCATAGGTAATAGGATATGAACCTGGTTTAGGGTAAGGGGTGTTGGGGTAGGGAATATGATACTAACCTGATTTAAGGTAAGGGGTGTTGGGGTAGGGAATATGATACTAGCCTGGTTTAAGGTAAGGGGTGTTGGGGTAGGGAATATGATACTAACCTGGTTTAGGGTAAGGGGTGTTGGGGTAGGGAATATGATACTAGCCTGGTTTAGGGTAAGGGGTGTTGGGGTAGGGAATGTGATATTAACCTGGTTTAGGGTAAGGGGTGTTGGGGTAGGGAATGTGATATTAACCTGGTTTAGGGTAAGGGGTGTTGGGGTAGGGAATATGATACTAACCTGGTTTAGGGTAAGGGGTGTTGGGGTAGGGAATATGATATTAACCTGGTTTAGGGTAAGGGGTGTTGGGGTAGGGAATATGATACTAGCCTGGTTTAGGGTAAGGGGTGTAGGGGTATTGAATATGATACAGACCTAACCACTTAAGCATCGGGCAAAAATGGGGCTAGTTTTAATTTTTTTTTATTGCATACCCAAAGTACTTTTACCCAATGTATTATACTTTATACTTATAGCACATGCATGAGTCTGGTCTCTTTTGAAAGGTAACATTCTGAAGTGAATTCTTACACCATAAAGAAAAATCACGTTGAGTGCTAATAAAATAGAGTAACAGAGGTTTGAACACACTGAAGTACAAGTTATATATTCGTACTGGCATCGCGTCCCGCTCTTAAGCCATACCGAGATATACCTCATCTCATGTACCTAGTGTACTCCATCAACGAATAAAAAACAATACACCCATCACCTGCCAAGCCCCGCCCTAGTGGCGTACTATATAGTACTATGCGTGGCCACCACTCACTCTTCCTCTATTTTCGTTTCCATCATAGCGGATGCATGACACCCTATGCAACTAGTTGTTATGAAAAGTTTAGATAATATTGAGTGCTTACGGAGATTTGCTTACCCCTGGAATCTTCGGGGTATGTTCCAACGACACGTCGGGTCTATTCTGATGTTCCCTCGTCTTGTGGCAGCAGATCGAGGGACAGCGTGCGAGGTTTGGCTATCGAGCCGGCTCGCACACAGGTAGGCCCTGTGTCATCAGGCATTGATGCTAGTGTTAGTAATGCTGGTTTGTTTTGTTACACAACCGAGTTGTGTGTCGGTGCCAGGGGCGGGATGGTTTGGTGAACGTTCCCCTGAAGTGGACGGTTTCCAAGCGATCCTGGAGCGTGCTGCTAAACACTAATGCTAATGCTAATGCTAACACTAATGCTGAAATGCTGGGCACTGTTCTAATGTTCCCCGCCGTGGGATGTTGCCGCTTTTCCCTCCTCTTAACCGGTTCATTGATGAAGGTCAGTCGGTAGCTAATGTGGGGGGTTTTGCTGAGTCCTATTTTACCCTTTTTACGGGTAAATGGGTTGACAACAGGGTGCAGGGCGGGTGTGCCGTGGCTAGGTAGCCAGGTAGCATCGATCCTGTGCCCCGGCGGGGTTGGACGGTGTCCCACACGGAAGCCGATGCTTGAGAGCGAGTCGGCCCGGCGGGTGGCAGTATGGACTGATGAGAGCTATACTGCTGCAGGATGGGATTTTAGCGGCGGCCAGTGTTGTGGCTCAGCTGACTGTTTTTCTGTCCACATTAGTGTCGAACGCTATGCTATATTGGGCTACTGTTTCTATTCTGTCTCTCTGCTACGGGAATGTCTGTCTATACTACAGTTTTCCCTCCTCTCAACCATTCATGCTGACGGTCAATCGGTGTCTACTGGGGGAGTAGTGCGGGGGGGGCTTTGTTTACCTTCATGGGTAAATGGGCTGAGGTCTAGGGCTGGTGTGTTGTTGTGAATATTATGAATGAATGCGGGACTGGTTCTCTCTGGTCCGCCTCCCCTTAACGTTGTGTGCATGGGCTTGCACATTCTACAGTATGTTCGTGGTGTTAGTTCATTTATTCATTAACCCCTTCATGGTGCACACCACAGTGGAGGTTGCTGGTTGCAACCACCACTGGTGCTCCGTGTTAGCATCAGTCCTTTGCTTTTGACATGTTGAAACAGTGCCCCGCCCGGCCGACACCATGAGGTGGGTCGGCCCGGCGAGTGGCTGGTGGGCTGCTAAAGCCTGTACCGCCACGGTATGGAATTGGCAGCAATTATTAACTGTGTTCGAATTGCTGTTTTTTCTATCAAAAAATTGTGTCTGGTGGCGGGGTCTTGAGGGCCAGCCGACGTCGACACATCGCGCGAGGTTGTTGACGTTATTAGCTTTGACCTAGCCGCAAGCTATAACCGCTCAGGGCTCCCCTCTCCGCAGAGGATTTTGGTCTTCCGCTGGAGCGCGGGTGGTATTGTCCTAGGCCCCACACCGCCTCACACCGCGCAGCCAGAAGAAGAGAGAGCACGGCCTCGTCAGCGGCGATGACGAGGCCCTCGACAGGCGGCCATGTTTTCCCCCGCCAGAGGTATCCTGGGCGTTGAATCGACAGGTGTCCACAAGGCCGACAGCCTTGGAGGCCGAGGGATCGGCCATGTTGGATGAGCTCGGCTTGGAATATACAAGCTGTCGCCGTCCTGCCGCGAGCAGCCCGCTCTCTGATCACTCCCTCCCCCAACACCAGCGGAAAAGGGGCTCTGATTGTTTCCTTTGGCTGCGGGCCGCGTGCCTTCGTTGAAGCGCGTGCGGCCCCACGTTTCGCTTCTCATGGGGACAGGGGCTGACACCCAGTTAATGGCTGAGCCTGGGTCTGTCCGTGAGAATGTTGTGCTGTCAAGCGGCTCCCACACCATAAGCTGTGTTGGTTGAGCCTGGTGTTACGTCTGTCAACTATAAGTGTTGTCAGCAGGGGGGCTCGAAACCTTTTTGAGGCACACAGTGCGAGCTTCCCTCAACCTCGCCTTCGCCAGGCCAGGTATCATGTTGGTGCCTCCCACTCCTGAAAGATTGGCAGTGGTCTCGCAGGCGCGCATGATTTGGGTGGTAGTAATATCACTGTAGGGCTACGGTGTGTAGGAACCCATGGGGGCCTCACACCTTGCATGTCCGGCTGCAGAACAACTCCTCAGCATGTCCTGGAGGGGTGTTCAGTGGGGGAGCTTTTGTCACAGAGAACTGATGTCAGCTTCCCCCGTATCAAACCGGCCCTTTCTGTCGGGGTCCCCCCTTGGGTGCGATTGCCTCGTGGGTAGTGTCAGTGTCAGATGTCCCGACACGGAACGCTCTGCTTGCACGGGTCCAGGGTTGGCTACGCACAGCGGGCGGGACCTAGCGGACCTGCGCCACATGGCAGCGGGTGCGTTGGGAGTATCATCACATATGGCTACAGCAGTACCATATGTCGAGGTGGATGGAGAGAACGCTGAGGCGGGGACTTGTATTACACAACCCCACCCATTTTCGGGTTTGGTACAGACCCTATTGTCAGGGTCACCAGCAGTGACAGCTCTGGTCGACGAGATCCGATCTCTGTGGACGAAGCAAGCCATCGTTGTGGCGTTTTCCTCCCGGTGTTCTCTGGTGCCTGAGAAATCGGGAGGGGGGGGGGGGGGGGGGGGGGCGTCAGACCCATGTTGGACCTGTACCATCGGAAGGTTCGGCATTTTTTGGATCGTCTCCTACCTGTTGAACACTGTCAGGTGGGGGTCTGGTTCTCCTCCATAGACCTGTAGGATGCGTGTTCGCATCCCCGATCTTCTGTCCTAGGGCTTACCTACACTTCCTTTGCAGGGTTAGCTTTTAGGGTATTTAAGTTTAAGTTTATTTGGATCCCCATTAGCCACAGCAGTGCTGGGGCTATTCTTCCTGGGGTCCATAACACATAAAATACAGTTACAGACGTATACACTCACAACATTTACATGTCATACAGACAATTAAAACAACAATAAAAACCCTTATACACTCATACCATTTACATGACATACAGACCATTAAAACAACAATAAAAACCCTTATACACTCACAACATTTACATGTCATACAGACAATTAAAACAACAATAAAAACCCTAATCAAATTCATAATACAAGATAAAAATATCAGACACATACATTTTCATTTACGTACACACTATCTATTAGGGAATGTCAATTTCTTTGGTTGAAAATGTTGTTTTACCACGATTTTGAAACGGCATTTACTATTCTCCTGCTTAACATGTCTGGGAAGAGAGTTCCATTCCTGCATACCACGGAACATGACAGTTCGCTTCATTGCATTCGACCTCACTTTTGGAAGTGTAAAACCTCGTGCAGAAGCATGTCTGGTGGAATGGTTGTGTCTGTCAAGACTTATTGATAAATTGTTATATAAAATTGAGGGGATCTTTGTAACAAGAATATTCCTAGTGAATACAAGGAGTGAGCAGAGTAATTTATGTTTGACAAGTAACCAAGTTAAACAACTGTGCATCGCTGCAACATTAGTTCTGTACTCACAGCGAAGCGCTATACGTGCTGCTTTGTTTTGTACCATTTGTAATTTTTTCAGTTTATTCGTTGTTACATTCGACCATACTGCAGGACAATAGTCAAGATTTGACAAAACCAGAGCTTGAATTACCTGTTTGATAGAATTTAGTGGTAACAAATGAGCACATCTTTTAACAACAGAAATCCCTCTTCCCATTTTCACTACTATATTGTTTATATGGTGTGACCATGACAATTTACTGTCTAATGTTACCCCTAGGAGTTTAGTCTCCTGGACTTGATTAATTACCACATCACTTATCAAAAGTTTCAAGACTGGGTTCATTCTTAGAGTATGGTTTGAACCGAAAATGATGCTACTTGTCTTTGATATGTTTAGAACTAGTTTGTTATTCTTTATCCATTCCATCACTGATTGCAACTCTGCCTTTAGAACCGTATTTAATTCATTGGCTGTTGAGGCTGATGTGTAAATCGTTGAATCATCCGCATACATAGAAATATAGGACTTATTTAGGACAAGAGGCATGTCATTTGTAAATATGGTGTAGAGCAAAGGCCCAAGGCAACTTCCTTGGGGTACTCCACACCTTACCGTTTTAACTTCTGAGTAACTCCCATTAAAAAAAACTATTTGTTTCCGGTTTGCTAAATAAGTTTGCATCCAAGATAGTGCAGATGAGGAGAAACCGTAACATTCAAGTTTTTTAAGTAAGAATTTGTGATCTATGATGTCGAATGCTGCAGTAAAATCAAGCAAGACAGCTCCAACCATTTTCTTTTTATCTATCTCTTTCAGCCAATCATCCGTCATTTGGGTTAAAGCAGTCGCTGTTGAATGTCCTTCACGATATGCATGTTGAAAATCAGTGGTCAATGTGTTAAAAGAAAAGTAGCTTTTAATCTGTTCACTTACTATTCTTTCCATCAGTTTACTCAAAACTGGCAGTAAACTTATGGGACGACTATTAGATCCTGAGAATGGCAATTTCAAATTTTTTGGCAGTGGTATTACTTTGGCAGTTTTCCACTGTTGCGGATACAAACATTCACTAAAGGATTGATTTATAATATGACAGATAGCAGGGGCAATTAAATCAGGGACCAATTTCAGAAGTTTCCCGTCAAGACCGTCAACACCTGGTGGTTTGTTTTTAGTGGTACTTAACATATATTCTACATTACTTATAATAATAATAATAATAATAATAACTTTATTTGTATAGCACTTTTCATACAGAGGTTGCAGTTCAAAGTGCTTATAGTCACACTATCAAAATTAAATTGACAATTTTTATCTTTCATTATTTTATTCTTTATTAATAAATAAGATTTTTCATTATCTATTGTTTGCATATTATTTCTTAAATTATCTACTTTTCCAATAAAATAATTGTTAATATGATTAGCAATCTCAACTGGTTTGGTGAGGAATTTTCCTTCCGTTTCTAGAAAGGATGGGGTAGGTTTCTTATTCCTGCCCATTATTTCATTTAGAGTATTCCATAATAATTTACTGTCATTTTTTATATAATTAAACCTATTTTCATAATACAATTTCTTCTTCTTCTTATTACATTTTGTAACAACATTTCTTAATTTACAATATACCTCCCAGTCTGATTTATAACCTGATGTATTTGCTATTAATTTAGCTCGATTACGTTCTATCATATATAGCGTATGAGTACCAGGGGCTGCCATTCGGTTTTTCTCTGGCTCCCCACATCTTCACCAAGTGCGTGGAGGCCGCACTGGGGCCTCTGCATCATCAGGGGTTACGAAGTGTATTCTGCCCTGCCGACGTTCTGGTCCTTGGCGGTCAAGGTGGATCGTCAGGTCTCATGCCAGGCTGGGTTCCTACCAGCCTGGGGTTGCTGTAGACTGGAAGTAGAGTACTCCTCTTCCCAGTCAACGGGTGGAGTGCTATGGGCATCCCTCTCAGAGCGTGTTGCGACACGCTCGGGAGGTTCCGTTCTAGGACAGTTACGGCGCTGTCCGTTATACGCCTGCTCGGTATGAGGGCATCTGCTCATTCCGTGGTCCCTCTTGGCCTCCTCTTCACCCCAGGAGGAGGTTACGGAGGTGGCTCTTTTCCAGTATGGAAATAGACCCGGTGAGAGGCAAGTCAGGACGGACAATACGACGTCAGTGTCGTATATCGACAGACAGGGAGGAGTACGCTCCCCCTGTCTGCACCGGGCGGCGGGTGGCTGGCTATGGGCGTTCTCCATCTGCGCGGCCTGAGGGCTCTCCACATCCCCGGCAGGGTGGATGTGGGTACAGGTGTAATGTCGCAGGGCGGTCCTCACCCTGACAGGTGGGGATTACGTCCGGACATAGTCAGGCAGGTCTGGGACCGATGCCGTGCCGCCTGGGATTCTTTCCCCCATACATCTGTTAGGTCAGTTGTTGGGGCGGGTACGTTGAGGAGCGCAGGTCCTTGATCCTGATTTGTGCCGGACCGGGGCGCATCTGTGTGGTTCCCGGTCCTGATCCAGCTCTTGGTATCCCGTCATGGCCTGTTCCTTGGTCATCGCGGGCCCTCTCTCAAGCGCACAGGTCTCTGTGTTAGTTCCCTGTGCTGGGCCAGCTGCTGGTGGGTTGGCTGGTGAGAGGGTGAGTCTGGAGAGGATGGATCCTTCTGTGGTTGGTACCATCCGGAACGCGCATGCTCCCTCCACTATCGCGGGTTACGCGGGTAGGTGGCGTATTTTCCAAGAGTGGTGTAAGGCCACCCTCTTGTGAAGCGTTTCCTGCTTGGCGTTCGACGCCTTAAGCCGATGAAACGCTCTTGGCTCCGAGCTGGGATCTTCAATTGGTCCTCGGTCGGTTGTCCTTGGCCGCGTTTGAGCCTCTTGAGCAAGCGCTGTTGGAACGGCTGTCGTTCAAGACTGCGTTCTTGCTGGCCATCACCTCCGCTAAACGCGTGGGTGTGCTTGTGCTCTCTCGGTGCGGCCAGAGTGCCTGTTTTTTCGTTCCGATAGCGGTGCCACTCTGCGGCCTAATCCAGCCTTCGTGCCTAGAAATATCTGGAGTGTTTTCCACTCCAGGGATATTATGGTTCAGGCGTTTTCATCTGCCTCCTCACGCTAGTGAGTTGGAGGCGGGCCTTCACCTGTCATCTCCGGTCCGGGCTTGGGGGTTTACCTCAGCCGTACTCAGGGCCTCAGGGCTACCGATCAGTTGTCTGTTACGGTGGCTCTCGTGCTGGTAAGGCACTGTCGAAACAGCACCTGTCCCATTGGTTGTGCGAGGGCATTGCCCTTTGCTTCACGTTGGCTGGGTTGGCTTACCCTGGGGGCGTCAGGACGCACTCCACTCGTGGGGTGGCGGCCTCTGCCTCTCTCCTGGGTGGGGCCTCGGTGGAGGACATCTGTGCTGCGGCTTCATGGTCCTCACCGGGTCCCTTCGTAAGGTTTTACCTCATGGACATGACCGGGGGATCTGTCTTCCAAGCGGTTCTGAGGTCTGTGGCCTCTCCTGCTTCCCGTCCTTTGGTAAGGTAGCAGGCGTGTGTGGGTGTGGGCCACAATGTGTGTGTCACACGTGGTTCCGCCTGTGCTGTGCGTTCAAGAGGTTCTAGTTCCCTCTTGTTCGCACTCGGTGGAGTTGACTGCCGCCCCCTCTTCATTAGGAAGAATGTGGTGCCGGGACTCCCCTCCCCCCTGATGTGGGCTTACGGGTCCTCAGGGCGTACATTTGTCAGGCCTCGCGTCCGCTCTACCCCATATCTCGGTATGGCTTAAGAGCGGGACGCGATGCCAGTACGAATATATAACGACAGGTTATGTATATAACCTAGTTATATGAGTACTGGCTAAGCGTCCCCTCTCTTAGCGTGCCCTGAGTTCCCTTGGGGAAACTTTTCTTTGGAAACGATTTTCCGAGGAAGAGTGAGTGGTGGCCACGCCTAGTACTATATAGTACGCCACTAGGGCAGGGCTTGGCAGGTGTATTGTTTTTTATTCGTTGATGGAGAGAGGTATATCTCGGTATGGCTTAAGAGCGGGACGCTTAGCCAGTACTCATATAACTAGGTTATATACATAACCTGTCGTTTTGTGTACTGCTGAGAGGTAGGAGCTTGAAAACACAACGGTTCCATAGCCTGAAGTCTAATACAGGTCCAGAGTTTATAAAGATCCAATGGAAAATGAGTGTTTCACAAAGGTTTTTGTAACACATTCCCTGCGATCCACAGATGTCCCTAGATACCAAGGACCAGGCATGTGCACACATAGAGGCCAAGGGGTGCCTGAGCACCTGCCTTTTTGAGCCTCATCAAAAAAGTGCCCTTTTTGAAAAAAATATATATATATATATTTTTTTTTTACCGTTACCCATATAGACTGCCCTTCCAACTGAAAAATGTCAGGATAGAATCAAAATATTAGGTAAAGAGAGAGAGATGCCCCATATTCCATTGCAGTTTGCACGGCCTCTCCGCGGACCTATATATTTTATGCATAGCGTGGGTGGTGATGATGATGATGATGATAGAAACCGCTGTTGAATGCTGGTATTACACTCATTGAGGGACATGAAGAAGTCAAGTCCAATGGGATTTGGGAATCTGCAAAAAATGCATTTATATTAAACAATACAGAATATACAGCACTTCTTGGGGTCTGTAGGGTAAGCACTTATTCCCTCCCCCCTGAACATTTATGGAGATGTATGGGCCTTTTAAGTCAGTAATAAAAGTGTCTTTCAAGGATAAGTGAGCTCCTGCACTGATTATTATAGTTCAATATTCAATATTTGATCACCAAAACCCCCCAAAAAGCATAAAAAGGGGGCCCCCCGCCCGAAAAGGGCCCTTAAAAATCACGTTTGCGCGCTGCGCGCGCTCGGTTAATATATACACACAAGTGTAGTGCCCTTTTCAGCCTTTGAACACCTGCCCCTCTAAAGTCCTGTGCACGTCCCTGCTATATAGCCTATACACCAACACTGAAATGACAGTGGATAAATAAATAAGAACTAAAGCTAATCGGTGGAAATAAAAACTGTGTAGTTTAGTTATGGTACAGGGTACTACATGGTACCACTGGGTAGTTTACTATAGGGTAGTTTAGTTAGGGTACAGGGTACTACATGGTACCACAGAGTACTACATGGTACTGCATGGCACTACAGGGTACTACATGGCTTACATAGCTCTACATGGCACTACATGGCACTACATGGCACTATGGGGTACTACATGGTACCACAAGGCACCACAGGGTACTACATGGCACTACAGGGTACTACAGGATACTACGGGGTACTACATGGCACTACGGGGTACTATAGGGTACTACATGGCACTACGGGGTACTACATGGTACTACATGGCACTACAGGGTACTACATGTCTGCTCCTTTGCAGCACCACAAACATGGGAACTCTCTAACTCTTCCCCCCCCCCTCTCCCCCCCTCCCTCCCTCCCCCCCTCCCTCCCCCTTCTCTCTGAGTGCCCGTCTCCTGGCGCTGACTAAGGTGATGGATGCCTCGGGGTCTTGGCCAAGATTGTAGTGACTGCTCTACATGCACCTCCGAGGCCTTGGATCAGTTATTCACCGCCGTCTGTCCGTGGTCCTGTCAACTGATTAACAGTATTAACAGACTGTTAACAGATTAACAGTCAACGCGGTTTCATTGCTGGGTTAAGTACTTCTATTCTATTCACATAATACGCTTACTTCATATATCTACTCCATTCACATATATGCCTACCACTTGTATCTATTGCTATGTCCGCCTACTACAATCTCATGAGCTGTCTAACGCCTGTCCCGTCTCCCTGTCTTCCTATGACTTGCTGTCCTGGAGTGTTGACCGGAGTGTTGGACGTCCCGTGACGAAGGCCGGGAGATTGCGACCCCCTCTGCGTGCCCCCCTGTCTCCGGAGGTCTCGTAGTGGTGACCGGAGTGCCGGATGTCCCGCGATGATGTCGGGGAGTTCGCGACCCTCTCTGCGCCACCCCCTATCTCCCTGTCTCCGGCTGTCCCTGAGCAACGACCGGAGTGTTTAATGTCCCGTGACTGAGACGGGGAGGACGTGACCCTCTTTGCGCCGCCCCTGTGCCTCGGGTGGATCCGCTGTCGGCTCTGTCTTTGATCTTTCAAAATGTTCAGTTGCTATCGCTATTAGCTCTATCGTTAATTTTTCAAAATGTACAGTTGCTATTGCATGCACTCATCTGTGTTTCACCACACACATGAGTGCATGCTTACCAACTGTCCGTCTGCAACACTACTATCACCAACATCTAAGAAGGGAGATCCCCCCTTGAATGGCCCTTCTAAGGTTTCTCTCCTCCACACTGCCTGTGGAGCTTTTTTTCCCTATTGTTAGGTTTTAGTGAGTTTTTCCTTACCTTCGCATGGGGTATGTCTGGGAGTGCTTGCATTCTTTCATTTATTTGCATTCATCTAAAAATGTTTGGACCTTATGGTGTTCTTGTTCTGTTCTTGACTTATTGTTATGTTGTCTTCTTGACTTGTTTAAAGAAGACCTGTACGGCCCATGGGGACATTAACGTGTGTTGTCGGGCCCTATAAATAAATTTGATTTGATTTGATTTGATTAATATTCCATAACAAGTCTTGTGTGCGCCTACGAATGAACAGTATAGGCTTAATTATGGAATAATAAGCCATACTGCGTTCATTCATTACGCCCGCCGTAGGCTATATATATTATATTTCATTCATTCATTCATATACAGTACTGATTTTCAAAAAAGAGGACATGCCCCCCCAGCCTCGAGATACTTAATGATACTCAGGCATGCGTTGCTCATGGGACGACTGGTTGCACCATGTTTTAATGACACCGCGTGCGCACGCTCCCGCGCATGCGCATAGATGTTCCCTCGCATAGCACAGACTAAAGACAGTGCCTAATTGCCTCTACGAATGGAATGTAATACATTTCATTCACAAGTTTTGTGTGAATGTATCTGAGAACGTATTTGAACACACCTGACGACCGGCCGTATTGTTATGCAAAGTAGTACTTAGCGAGTTGGCGCATCAGTCGAGTGCAGCGCATTCCCGTGTGCACGCGTGTGCACATCCGTGCATGTGCGTGCGTGTGCTTCTGCTCACAGACTGGTTGCACGGCGTGCAACCCCGTCCCATGAGCAACGCATGCCTGATGATACTCAACGTTTACTCAAAGATGCATTATTGTTTTAATATATTTAAAGTATGCCTCTGTATGGATGTACAATTATTATTTATATTATTTTACTGTATAAAACACAACAATATCTCTATAACCAAAGACACACCAAACCAAAGTTACTCAACAATCAACATGCTTGATTATTCCTAGAATTATCTGACAAATCTCAATGGCACAATAATAACTTAAAAATCAACCTGTAACAAAATAATAGCTCTCTTTTCAAGTCTTACTGGAGAAAAATAAATAACAAAATATATGAAATAATAGAAAATTTAAAATCCAGTTAACAAATATCTCTTTGTATCTTGTCAACATCTGTATCATCCTCTCAACGCCTGGGACCAATGACAGCCACCTTGTCTTGCTGTGAGAAAGCATCCTTCTCAACTAAATCACAGTACTCCTTCAGGCTCTCAGTGCGCACAGTGTAAATGTGGATGTAGGCCTACTGGTAGATTTTGAACATGATATTCTCAAGGTCAACATTTATTGTGTCTGCCCCATGATGAACACAATTATTCAATATGTGTGCTGGGCAACCCACACCGATCAGTGTTGTTCTGCAGAAACCTCTTCAAATTTGCAAACACATTCTTTCCCCCTTCATCACATCGGATTCCTCCAAGGTTTGTGTTGCAATTGTCGCCAGTAAATGCAATGCATTTTTTCATACAAATCGTTTTTTTTTGCCATGTTTCAATGAGATATTGTGCAATGGTTTCTGCTGTCTCATTTGGTATATTTAACCTTGATTAATTTTGTTTGCATGCCACCTCTCTTCCAGTCAAAGTACTGTATTGTGATTAGGAATATTTCCACTGCTCCGTGTGGTTACTCCTGTCTGTAGAAACACAACACTACTGAATTTGATTTGAGTGCTTCAGTGCGACATCAATCGAGTGGGGCGCTACATTAGCTTCGGATTTAGTGCGCGCACTACTGCACTTTTTGGCAGTGTCAGAGTCTGGAAATGCCTTTTTTAGCAAGATTGTGATGTTTCACAGTATGAAATGCAAACGCACCCTCTGCTGCATTTACGTTACAGCATCCTCTGTTTTCCCGGGTTTAACAAAGAAGTCTGTCAACTTTGCAGACAAACTCTCAACTTGCACATGTCCATGTGCGCTTTAAGATCGCCTGCACCTTTATTGGACACACGTGTATGTGCAAGCTTTGCACACGGTGCACTCCGCCTTCCATTTGTTCCGACGGGTCGGTACATTTGGAATTTCTTCTGCAGTTCATCTGTAAAAGTACATTTGCGCTTTGGCATTGTGAATGAGCTGCCGCTCTGTCCCCTTCCTGTTTGTGTGTGACTGTGAGCGTAGTTGTAGAGCCGCCCACAAAGCTTCTCAGGGATTACATCACACACGCAACAGAGTACCGTAGTATTCTGTGCAATGCGCCAGTCAATTTAAGTATATGCAAACGGTCCGTGAAACCCGGACATTTTCATGAATTCATAAACCCCCCCCGGACGGCCCGGACAGGGCGTGAAAAGAGGACATGTCCGGGCAAAAGAGGACGTTTGGTCACCCTAACTTAAGACATATTACCAGCACGTTGGGGACTCAGAGTGAACTTGTCATTGATTCTGTCTCAGTGGTTCCAAGATAAGTCTTCCAGAATAACTCTTTTAATTTTCGGGAATGAGACTCATTATTAAATTATTTTTTTTATTATATTCGACTAAGAGGTTGGCCAGTCGACTACGGCTCCTTTCGACCGATTAGTCAACTAATCGACTAATAGGGGTCAGCCCTAATATGTACATACATACCAACTATTCGCCTGTTTTATTCTCCACCCATCCATAGCAACACTATTATCACCGACATCCAAGAAGGGGGATCCCCCCTTGCACGGCCCTTCTAAGGTTTCTCTCCTCCACTTCGCCTGTGGTGCTTTTTTCCTATTGATATAGGTTTTTCCTTACCTTCGCTGGGGTATGTTTGGGAGTGTTGCATTTATTACTTTACATTTATTTTGGATTTCATGGTGGGTTTTTTGTTCTTGATTTATTGGGATGTTTCTTCTTGAATAGTTTAAAGAAGACTTGTCCGGCCCATGGGGACATTAACGTTAGGTTATGGCTATAACCAAGTTCTGTTAGTTAGGTGTGACGCTTGGCATCACACTGCACTTCCTCGCGTACGTGCACGCGCACTGAATAAATTCCACAAATGTACCTTTAATACCAGTATTAGTCTGACCACACCCCTCATCAGCTTACCTTCATAAGCAGGTGTGTGGTCACCTGCTCTCCTCCTTCCCAAGCTTTCACCACAAGGTGAGGTCAAGGGCTGCAGCGGCCGTCTGATGCCAAGCGTCACCCCTAACTAACAGAACTTGGTTATAGCCATAACCTAACGTTCTGTTTCGTTAAGGGGCTATGCTTGGCATCACACTGCACAAGGGGAGGCCAAGCGGAGCCGCTGGCTGACAAATACACCCCGCTGACAGCCCCCCAAAACCATCAGAACAGGGAGGGCCGAGCCCCCCCGACCCCCCCTAATGGAGGGTATCCCCCCTATTAGGGGCTTCACGGGAAGGCGACGGACCCGACCGTGCGAAGAGGCACTCAAGCAACTCAACGCACAGGGTGAGCAGACCGTGGCTTGACCCCACGACTACACACACGCACAACCCGCATGCCACCCGGGAACGAACGGAGGAACAACCTCGTTACTGCCCCCAGAATCACGGGGTCAAGGGCAAACCCAACCCCGTGGCAAGGCCGTAGCAGCGGAACGCGAAGGAAGACCCAGACCCACCAAAAGGACTGGACTCCCTGGAATGGGGGCCCGGAGAAGTCCATGATGCCAGCATCAAGACCCCACCAGGTGGGCACGTAGTGCCCCGCCCCCCACATCGCCAGCGTATTCGGACAAAGGCCCCTCAGTTACTGCACCTGGTATTCCCAGGCGGTATCCCAACCAAGTACTAACCAGGCCAGAACCTGCTTAGCTTCAGAGATCGGACGAGATCGGGCGTGTTCAGGTCGGTACGGCCGTAAGCCGAGCGGGCCCTGTCCCCCCAATAGTACACCGCCTGGCACACTGACCCTGCAGAACAGGCAGTCAGCATGGCCGTAAGCACACAAAAAAGGTTAACCAACGGAAGCAGGCAGCGCACCGGGGAAAAACCAGGCAACAGGCTGTTAACCCTAGCCTGGAGACTGCGGACGAGACAGGCGCCAGAGGGGACAGCTGAACACAGCTGCCCCGGCGGAAGGGGCGTATGCTGGAGTCGTTGCATGACCAAGCCTTTTAAAAACCCCCACCCAGAGGGGTTGAGGCAGAGAAGGCTGACACGATTGGCAGACGTCATGAACGTGCAGGGGCACCCTCAACCGGGTAACCCGGGAGTTGACACTGCTCCAACACACCAGGGAATCAACCACCTTGGTGTTACCCAAAGCGGTGGTTGTTCCTATAACCCCTCAAGAAAAAAAAGAAAAAGAATCCAAAACACACCTGCGGGTATACACCGGCTATACCGCAGTACAAGTGTCTCAGTTTTCAAAAAAGGGTTAACCCAGGCCTACGGGTCGACGAACATTACCTCGGACCGGGCCTGGCAATACGGGAAGCACAGGGTCACCAGAGGAGGTCAAAGACCACCCCCAACAGGCCCCTCTTCGCCATGCGTGAGAGAGGAGCGAAAAATAATAGAGAACCAGCCCCTAAGCACACCGTACTTGGTATTCCCAGGCGGTCTCCCAACCAAGTACTAACCAGGACCAACCTGTGTAGCGGCTGAGATCCGACGAGATCGAGCGTGTACAGGTTGGCATGGCCGTAAGCCATTACGACAGTGCTGAGTAAAAACGTACCCAACCAGGGTCTCCATAGCGCTTAACCCTGTGACACCCGGACCGACCTGGCATTTTTCCCCCTGAAAAAAGCCCAAGTACCCCCGGGGTACCAGAACAGCAGATCTGCATCCCCGGCGGACAACGGGTTCAACTGATCCGGTCCAGCGTGACCAGAACCAGTCCCGTGTCCAAACCACGCCGACATGCCAACTCCAGGAGAAAGGGCAGATATGCGTGTCGATCTTAACATGAAAAAGAAGGCGCCACCCAGACGTTCGGCCAAACCGCGCCTGGTGGCCCACCCCAAGGGCGTGAGACCCCTCTACATATGTTCAGATCCATTCCGTCATCAACCCCCAGACATGAACGAGAATTCGTCGAAAAACCAACCCAGGTCGAGGGATTTGGTCGTCGGAAGAGGAAAAACCCCCATCTCAGTTGCTTTATAAAAACGCCGTTTCAACCACAAGCAACCAAGGCGTGCCAGTCAGTCGCCTGGTTACAGCGAGCTAGCACTATACGTGCGTCGGGACACACCCCCATCAATGAACAGGCTATTTAGACCTGTCATTGAATCCCCAAGGCGCCCAGGGGAACGACAAGAGGGGTGTGACACTCCCTAACTCCAAAACTTTTTGAATAGAAAAGAAGGAAGCATCAACAGTATGTATCCCAGTCTACACAGCCGGGGTAAAAAATGTTCACATTTTTACATCCCACCACCCTCCCATAGGAAGGAGACGGGGATCCCCAGAGAGACTTCCCACGCGAGCTGTACAGATTGAAAAGAATATATTGCACCTTGAGCCATGTAAAAAATTGGTTTTAGGGCTCTCCGGGGAAGAGGCACTGAACCCATACACACTCAAAAATTGAATTGAATCGAATACATATACAATAGAATAGGACCCTTCTAGAGGGTCCACTCACTTTGACAATCTGAGGAGGAAGGCTCTGTACTCTGATGGAGGCTCCCTCACATGGAAGAAGGAGTCCGAACTCACAGAAGGCCCGAATAGGCGCTTGGTGAGGAGGAGCCCTGACCACCCCCCTGAAACAGATCCATCACATGGACCTGAACAGCACACGGAAGTCCTACCAACAGAGACGCGCACGGTGACGTACTCTATGGCGGGGGAATTCCTGCGGTGCACACGCCCAATATACCAGGCCGTGGGACCAGGAACTCCCTCCCCCCCCCCCCCCCCCCCCCCCCCCGTAACGTGCCGAACCGCCACGTGACGGGAACCTTGAAGGACAGGGGGTGTACCCCTGACCGACAGAAACAAGGGGGAGAGGAAAGGTTACCAGTTCACCCCTTTACGACCCCACACCCATGATACGATGTAATGACAAAAAGAGAATATGACACAGTCATAGTCAGCTCTATGAAGTGTTTGACAGCTCCACACAGCGCATGGGCTAACCTGCTATCTGATTTTTACTAAGGAAAAACACAGAATAGAGAGGGCTCTAAGAGCCCCGGTCCAACATACACACGTGCTTCTGTGGCCAGTCCAACCCAGTTGTAGGTCACATGACACACACAACCCATCATCACCTACAAAAAATGGCAAAAACACTCAACAGAGGAACGCCGTTTTTCACAATGAGAGAATACATCATTCTCGATTAGTATCGGCCACAGGCCTTGCTAAGCACACACGACAGCGACCAAACCATTTTTTCTTTTAGGAAAATAAAGTTTCTCCAGCAGTTTTAGCACAACCTCAGCAATCAAGCTAAGAGTTACATCGCATCCCTACCACACAAAAGACACAAATAGTGCACAACATGTCTGATAGGAGGATGAAAAAGTCCCCAGGGAACCGGGGGGAAACACAATCCTCTTATTTTACCCTCAATACGGCCAGTTAAAACAGGAAAACCTGTTAATATGTGAACACACTGTTCATTGTCATCACAGGCTGAGAAAAGAACATTCTTTCACTCACTTGTCACCAAGCATAGCTTCATAGGTCAGTTACCTTAGTTGTGAGTACACGGTACATATAAACACCATGATGTTTCTCACACAACAACCAGATCATTACATCCCGATTTGCACGGAGAAGCTAACTGCCAGTGACAAAAACAGCTCACACATAACCCGCGCCGTATCCCAAATGCATTGCAGCAACACACGTTTTGGGAAAAACATCGTTATTCACAATACATTTAGAAAAGTAAAACCAGAAAACGTGTTATAAGGTCTGGTCAAACCTGTTCCTACCCGGAACGTAGATCAGCGAAGTGCAGTCACAGACACCGTAGGAACACAGCCGCTCCCGTGTTGTTCGAACTGGGCAGCGTCGCCGCTCCAACCCGCACTACAGTCCTTTGTTGATGCAACCTTGCCGTCCTGGCTCAGGGCAGGGTCGACGAAAACATCCCCTGTCAAGGATGACGTCGTAGTCAAGAGTGTAAAACATGTTAAAATCAAAGCACGTTCAACAGAATAGCATCAAGCTAACGGCCGCTCCAACCGTTCGGGTGCTACTGCTCCTGCTCGCGAGACGCCAAGCTAACGACGCACGCGACCAGAAGCGAGCTCACGGCGGCGCGCGAGAAGCTAAGCTACCCCGCGCCAGGCCATGGCCTATAGCAGCAAGCTAACGTTACCTAGCGATCACGACATGCTAGCACCGCAGCTAACAGCTGACTGGCTAACAGTAGGCCCAACCTGAGCAGACCATGCAGCGATCCCAGCAGGCTAACGCAGCAGTTAACAGCTGACCGGCTAACCGTAAGCTAAGCAGCTATCAACTGAACCTGTAACAATGACATAACACTCACCCAGACAGGCCGCCGTTCTGAACCTCTCCTCACTTTTTAAGAGAAAAGAGAAAACAAGATGTCAACACCGCTTCACAACGGTGATCTTACCAACACCCGACGGAATCAGCACAATACCAACTGGCCTGTGTAGCTGACTTTGAACATGGATCTGCCGCTATCGCACATCCATGCACATATCCCCTCGTGAAGGAATACTCTCATTTGGATATGAAAGATGGGGCCTTAACACGGTGACAGAGAGAATCCACTCGTCCAAAACACACAGGGATCACCAGTGTTAATGGTCGCGGCCCACTAGTTAAAACTATAATGGTCTTCAGACCAAGGCCCTCTGTCGCCTAGGTGGCTGAACAAAGGACCCTAGCCTGGGGCCGGTTTCCATAAACATTGTCAAGTAGCCCCCATAGCACTAACAGACAAGTGGAGCCTGCCAGCAAAACACTACTCACCCAACCTGGAACGCACCGCTTCTCACAACAGCGGCATGTCCGACAGTTCAGCTGTGGCCTGACAGGTTTCACCCCAACAAACACAGCAAGGAACTGCAGTTGAGAAGCATGCAGCGACGTGCTCCCAATACGAAAACCGGTGGAGGATTTTTAGAATGATCAACATCTTCCAGACACTCCAGTACGAAGACAATATCGCCGTATTTTCTCGAAAATAGTGAGAGAGAAAATAAAGATATGATGTCAACGTATCTCCTTCCTTGTAAACAAAAATTTTCTCCACTAACAACACGTCAAGTGGGGTACTACCGAGGCACTTTCTTGTGGTGAAAGCGAGAAGGAGGAGAGCAGGTGACCACACACCTGCTTATGAAGGTAAGCTGATGAGGGGTGTGGTCAGACTAATACTGGTATTAAAGGTACATTTGTGGAATTTATTCAGTGCGCGTGCACGTACGCGAGGAAGTGCAGTGTGATGCCAAGCAGAGCCCCTTAACGAAACAGAACTTGTGATTTCGGACTTTACAAATCAATTTGATTTGATTTAATATGCATTTATATGTCCAGTGATACAGGTATAAAGACACTATGGTCAGGCATTCTACTACTGGCCCCTGAGCAGCTAACACTGGAGTGGTTAAAGCTGAGGTGCCTTGCTCAAGGGCACAGCGAGAAGGCACATGCACACATAGAGCCCGACGGGTACACAAACTAAAAACCGATATTGTCTGAATTACTAGAAGAAAGAAATGCACCACCTTTGGCTGATAGTAATTTATTAATTTCTTAGGATTTCTTTTGGTCTAATAAATGTGTAAGGTTCTTAGATGGATCTCCTGCTGCCTCCTCCTCCTCTTCCTCCTCCTCATCCTCCTCCTACTCTTCCTCATCTTCCTCCTCCTCCTCCTCCTCCTCCTCCTGCTCCTCCTCCTCCTCCTCCTCCTCCTCCTCCTCCTCCTCCTCCTCCTCCTCCTCCTCCTCCACGGGGAGCAGCGTACTGGCTCATGTTAGGCAGGCCATGCATTATGCAGCAGCTTAGGCCTCCTCCTAATCCTCCTCTTGCTGCTGCTGCTCCTCCTCCACCTGCTGCTGCTCCTCCTCCTCCTCCTCCTCCTCCTCCTCCTCCTCCTGCTCCTGCTCCTCCTCCTCCTCCTTATCCTCCTCAGCCTCCTCCTCCTGCTGCTGCTCCTCCTCCCCCTCATCCTCCTCCTGCTCCTCTTGCTCCTGCCCCTCCTCCTCCTCCTCCTAATCCTCCTAATCCTCCTCCTGCTCCTGCTCCTCCTCCTCCTCCTCCTCCTCCTCCTCCTCCTCCTCCTCCTCCTCCTCCTCCTCCTCCTCCTCCATGGGGAGCAGCCTACTGGCTCATGTAAACTGGCAGACCAAGCATTATGCAGCAGCTTAGGCCACAGCGCTGGATCTTCATGTCCTCGGCTACAGTCCACCTGTCGCTGCTCTGGTCGTAGCGCTCCACGTTGGAGATGGTTCTGTAGCCATCAGTGATGCCTCCGACCACGAAGAGCAGGTCGTCCAGCACCGCGATGCCAAAGTATCTGCGGGGGGTGAGCATGTTGGGCAGGGCGCTCCAGGAGTCAGTCAAGGGGATGTAGGCCTCCGCGCTACGCAGGACGTTTCTACCGTCCCACCCTCCCACCTGAGGACAGGACACATGAGAGGAATGTTTTAGTGTGTGGCTCAGGCAGGCAGACACTGTATTAATCCATTTAGGGAAATGAGGGCATTACAGAAGCATTGCAAGTCAAATGATACATAGAAATATCTAGTATAAAGCATTTGTTTCTGTGTGCACCTACCGCATAGACTTGTCCTCCGTACGCAGCGACTCCCACTGCGCTACGCCTGCTGCTCATGGGGGCGATCAGAGTCCACTGGTCGGTGTCTGGGCTGTATCACTCAGCTGTGGACAGATCCTCCTCCCCTTTCAAGCCACCACAGATGTAAACCTGTAATAATAAAGAATATTCTAATTTAGTTTATATATTCCATTTGATTTCATTCTACTTTAATTGTCTGTTAATGTTGATGCACCAAAGGACCCAGACACATCTTTTGTATGTGCAAGCTTACTTGGCAATAAAGACATTTATGATTTCTGATCTAACGTTCCTTGTGTTCATCTAGCACCCTGTGTCCCTCAGTTCCACTCACCTTGCCCTGGAGGGCTGCTGCCCCTGCGGCGCTCCTGTGCCCCAGCATGGGTGAGATCACTGTCCACTGGTTGGTTTCAGGCTCGTAGCGCTCGGCGGTGTTCAGATACACGCGTCTGTCATACCCTCCCATGGCGTAGATACAGCCGTCCAACGCGACCACGCTGAGCTCAGAGCGGTGTGAGTGCATGGGAGCCGCCTGCAGCCAGCTGCGAGTGACGGGGTTGAACCTGCGCACACTGCTGAGAGGCTCCCCGCTGTCGTAGCCGCCGACGCAGTAGACCAGACCTTGGAGATAAGCGGTGCCGTGGTACATCCGGGGACTCTCCGCCTCTACTCTCACGTCCATCCATCCACCGGCTCGGATATCGTAAGCCTCCATGGTCATGCTGCCGCCACCCTGGCCTCCGATGGCCAATAGGACCTCCCTGGGCAGGCGTGGGCGAGTCAGGGGGTTTGGGAGCCTGTCGGAGCCAGAGGGGTTCAGGACGCTGAGGATGAGAGGCTTGCAGTCGTGGCTGTCCCTCACCACAGGGTTGTTCTGGACGTTGTTCCTGAAGTAGTCAGGCCTCATCAAGCCCATGCGAACCTGGGAAGAGACAAGCAGACAGCGGGTACAACTTAGACATCGGTTGTAGACGGTTTCTGTTGCTAGGGAACAGTTTGGACCCAAATGTTTGACAACCACTGTACTAGGGAACCTAGTGTTGTTTTAATGTAATGCACAGTAATACAATATTTTTTTCTTTCTTTTTAATAAATGTTTTTATTTTATTTTATTTTCATACATAAAACAGAACATAACAGTACAATAATAATAATAATACTAATAATACTACTAATAATACTACTAATAATAATAATAATAATAATAATAATAATAATAATAATAATAATAATAATAATAATAATAATAATAATAATAATAATAATAATAATAATTAATAATAATAATAATAATAATAATAATAATAATAATAATAATAATAATAATAATAATAATAATAATAATAATAATAATAATAATAATAATAATAATAATAATAATAACATGACAACAGCGATGACAACAATAATAACAGTAACATGAATCATAATGACCTTGGCAAGAGACAGACAAACAAGAAAAAGTAAAATAATAAAAATTTAATTAAAAAAACATCTCCTCAAAGTGGCACACGATGAAGAGATGGGCCTTGCGCCTCAGGTCAGGGCAGCAGTAGATGTCCGTGAACCTCCAGATGCCGACACAGTTTTCCAGAGACAGCTGGCCTTCTAGGAAGTCAGAGCACGCTCCTACTATGCCAGTGACGAGAAGCTGGTCTGCAGCCACCAGAAGCTCTTCCACGTTCTCTGCTGTCACCAGCACAAAGCGTGTGTAGGAGTACTCTATGATGAGCTGCATCATACCCGGGGACATCATACCCGGGTAGACTGCTTTCTCTGAGTCGCTCCAGCTAGTGAAGAGGGCTCTGTGGGACGCAGAGTATAGAGATATCTGATGAGTAAACAGTAAGCAACATTCTGTCCTGTGTAGTAATTAAGGCTGACCCCTATTAGTCGAATAGTCGACTAATCGGTTGAAAGGAGCCGTAGTCGACTGCCAACCTCTTAGAAGCGTGGCTAACGCTAATGGCACGCATACCAGCGGCCAACTGCCTAAGAAAACAGGCACAGAGGCACTGAAAGAGGATTTCACCCATCTAATGAACACACTAGACTAGACAAATATCAAGATGTATCCATCAGTGGACCAATTCCATGCTTTTGCAGAGGACAACAAGCCTTCAGTCGACTCCTTCAGACATTAGGCACCCCCCACAGCCCAAATGGAATGATAAAAATATATATATTTTATACTCTTTTTTTTTTTTTTTTTTTTTTTTTGCAAATCAGTCGACTATCCAAATCCTTAGTCGGGGACAGCCCTAATAGTAATATATTTTCACTGTAGAAGTAGGGGAGAGTGGGGTAAGCAGTGCCAAGGGGCAAGTAGTGCCACCCCTGTTATCTAGAAAACCATAGAAGAAGTTGGTCATGTGACAACATATTTTTGAAGAGGCATCCATTTCACTCAACCTGCAAAGAAGGGAGACACCTGGGCCCTCATTCATCAACGTGACTTACGCACAGATATGTGCTTAAGCTGTGCGTACGACCATTTCTAAGCAAAGAGTGGGATTCATCAATTTCAACATGAACTTGACTTCGTGCTTATATTTACGCACAGCTCGGAGCATGCGTAGCTGACGCCCAGTGGTAGAACATCGTTACTACGGCATAAGCGCTCCTCAGTTCTGCATTAGTTTCAACGCGGAAATAAGCTTCCGTGCATTACTTTCAACACTGGCGTGTTCAACTTCTGTATGACCCGTAATTCATTATAGTTCATTGTGAAATAGCGACAGTAGTGTAATTATAACGGGCTCACACGCGAACAAGAGGTTGGCCTGCTTGTTTGGCACGGGGGGGCAGACGCAGAACACCAACCTCCAAACGCGATTAAATATTGTTTCAAATAAAAAGCAAATTATTTTGTGTGTCATGTTTCCAAATAAGATTGGCCACGAAATGCTTTCTACTTCAATTTGTTGGTTAGAATAGATGACCTCCGTTGAAACTTCACTGAGACTAACAGTCTATTTGTGAGCTCCCGCACAGATGTGATAATAATAATAATAACAATAATAATAATAATAATAATAATAATAATAATAATAATAATAATAATAATAATAATAATAATAATAATAATAATAATAATAATAATAATAATAATAATAATAATAATAATAATAATAATAATAATAATAATAATAGCTTCATTTTATATAGCGCCTTTCAAGAGACCCAAGGTCGCTTTACATAGATAGGGGGGGGGGGGAATAACAAAGTAACAAACATAGTGGACAGACACAACATATAATGATGATGGAATTCATTCAAGTCCTCTCCATATTGGAGATGGATCGAGCAATAGACTGTTACTGTAGCTGTCAAAGCTCCATCACAAATGCAGTTATGTGAATAGAAAGGGATTCCACTCAGTCAATGTTGCGATGCGCATTTGCCTGATAGTTGCTGCATGCCGGGAGGAAAGGCATGCTGCATGTTTTCAATTCATTAAATAAAACGGATACTTTTCGCAAGGGTTTACTGACTGTCATACAAATAATCAACCAACTACATACTGTAACTTTTCAGTGCACGTTCTTATTTACATTGTGACAACAGCCTTGTGAGTTCCCGCAGTGACCCGCACACAGACATGATGGAATTCAAGTTCAAGTTTGTATTGATCACATATAGGCAGGCTACACATGTCGTATAGGCTACATCATACATGGCAGTGAGATTCATTGTTCTTGTATATGCTCTCGTATTATTGTTTATATAGGCTACCCAATACTGACATCAAAATAGATTGTATGCCTCTAGAAATCATATGCAGCAGGTAGAAAATTGACGGAAAATCCGTCGCGATTTGGAATAAAATTGAGGAGAACTTTAATCCCTGGGTATTAATCAAACAAAACGGGAAAAGGCAGTCATATTCCAGCACGGTCTTTATTAGTGTTTGCGCTGCCCAGGCAGCAATGGTTAATAGATATAATATCCGACATCACCGTACGTGTACACGTCTGTCAGCCTGTCACATAACACGCTTCCCTCGGCTTAGTCCATTTTTCCACATTTCATGGGGGTATTCCATTACCGTATATGGTTAATCGGGGCGGTTCTGGTATGCAAATACTTAAAACAGTGCACGAGCTCAAACGTAGGATCAAAGTCATATTTATCAACACGGAGGAGCATAGGACCTGTGTACGCACGGTTGATAAATCCCAATATTTCTGTGCGTACACACATTCTAAATTCTGTGCTTACGTGTGGAAATAGAACATTTTCTACGTCACGTTGATGAATGAGGGCCCTGGCTTGAGAGGTAAGCACATTTAAGTTCAAGTAAAATTTGTATGATCAAGGTTTTTTGATTGCTGTGTTTGAACAATTATAGACAACTTTGAAAACAGTTCACACATGTTTTAGTGCTTTAGTAAGCTACACCATGCGTCTATACAGTTAGCATGATGCTAGCTCAAAACAGCTGGGGGATGATTTTTTTTCAAAATGGTAGGCTTGGGGTGATTTGTGCCAAAGTGCCTGGGTTAAGTTGTGCCAGATGTTTTGTTTGTTAAGTTGCCCCAGCTTATAATTATTAACTATATATATATTACTTTATTGTATTGTATTGTTATTGTACATTGTATTCTTACATTTGATCACTAAAACTATGTGATATTCTTAATTGTAGACCAAAATCCATCATGCCACGCAGATATACAAACGGAAGACAGACAGGGTTTCAACTCCTCTTGAGAAGTTGGAAAGAGCAGTGAAAGAGGTGCAACAGGGGAAGACTATACGTCAGGTTGGAAAGGAGATGAAGCTTTTACCGCTTTTGAGATTAAAATTATCTGTTTTACAATCAATGGCACAATTTACCCCAGTGTATTCTCTCTAATGTCACAACTTACCCCGCACCGGGGGCAAGTTGTGCCACAAAACCACCTTTTTTTCTAAAGCTATATATCTGAAACAGTTTATTTAAGATTCAAAGTGATTGTCCCCAGGGATGCACAACATCCTAAACTATGTGTACATATTTTAGTTGGGGGCATTACTGTAATCCCCTTGCTTTAAAGGCACTTTAAGTAAAAATTGGCACTACTCACCCCACTCTCCCCTATAGGGTCTTAGCACAGTAGAAGTATAGTATATTTTTACAGTATAAGTACAGTATAGTATCTGTTTACAGTATAAGTACAGTATAGTATATGTTTACAGTATAAGTACAGTATAGTATCTGTTTACAGTAGAAGTGCAGTATAGTATATTTTTACAGTAGAAGTACAGTATATTATCTGTTTACAGTAGAACTACAGTATAGTATCGGTTTACAGTAGAAGTACAGTATATGTGTACAGTAGAAGTACAGTATAGTATATGTTTACATTATAAGTACAGTATATCATCTGTTTACAGTAGAAGTACAGTATAATATCTGTTTACAGTATAATTACAGTATAGTATCTTTTTACAGTAGATGTACATCATAGTATATTTTTACAATAGACGTACAGTATAGTATCTGTTTACAGTAGAAGTACAGTATAGTATATGTTTACAGTATAAGTACAGTATAGTATCGGTTTACAGTAGAAGTACATTATCTGTTTACAGTAGAATTACAGTATATTATCTTTTTACATTAGAAGTACAGTATAGTATCTGTTTACAGTAGAAGTACAGTATATTATCTGTTTACAGTAGAAGTACAGTATATTATCTGTTTACAGTAGAAGTACAGTATATTATCTGTTTACAGTAGAAGTACAGCATATTATCTTTTTACAGTAGACATACAGTATAATATCTGTTTACAGTAGAAGTACAGTATAGTATCTGTTTACAGAAAGTACAGTATGGTATCTGTTTACTAACCAAGCTAACCTAAACCAAGCTAACCTGAACCAAGCTAAACTTACCTGAAATAGTCACTGCAGTCACACAGGAGGGCCTTGTGGGCATTCAACTCAGTGCTGTTGACTTTAATAACCACATCACAGAACCTTCCCTCCAGACGCAGGTCATTAAGGATTGTACAGGACATTGTTTCCTTTACCATGTGGGGATTTAAATTGTATCTACAGAATATATTCAAGCTTACAGACAAGTAGTCGGAAACAACAAGTGATATCTTCACTTGTCTTCTGAGATCTGAGATCTTCGGAGAGAATTGTTGAATATTATACTGTACACAAATGTTCTAGAATGTTCTATTATGACATCATACTGTGACATCACAAATGTCCTGATTGTACTATTATGACATCATACTGTGACATCACAAATGTTCTAGAATGTTATATTATGACATCATACTGTGACATCACAAATGTTCTAGAATGTTTGATTATGACATCATAGTGTGACATCACAAATGTTCTAGAGTGTTTGGTTATGACATCATACTGTGACATCACAAATGTTCTAGAATGTTTGATTATGACAGCATACTGTTATATTAAAAAGGTTCTAGAATGTTTGATTATGATATCATACTGTGGCATCACAAATGTTCTAGAATGTTTGATTATGACATCATAGTGTGACACACAAATGTTCTAGAATGTGCTATTATGACATACTGTGACATCACAAATGTTCTAGAATGTCCTATTATGACATCATACTGTGACATCACAAATGTTGTAGTTTGTTTGATTATGACATCATACTGTGACATCCAGTTATTATTAAAGGCCAACTTGCAGGATGCTGGGGCGGTTAGCAGGGCAGGACAGGGTAGCCAAGAAAGGGTGCAGGGGGTTGAAGGAGGGCATTTGGCAGTGAGGGTAGAGCAGGTAGAGAGGGGAAGGGAGGAGAAATTAGGTATTGTGGCCTTCGTGGCAGGGGTAGTTACTGGTATGGCAGAGGCTAAGGGTAAAACAGCGATTGTGAAGATGATTGTTAGGATAGCGGTTCAACATCTGGGATTGGAAGGTCTGGACTGGGAGGTGGTGTATAGCGAATTGGCTGAGGGGGCTGCGAGGGACAAGGCTGCAAGGGACAAAGCAGCCCAGGATAAGATAGCAGGGGGCAAGGTGGGTCCCGCGGAGGGGGAAGTAGTTTACATCATTGGTATCTAATTTCATTATTTATTTATTTTAGAGCTGGGCATAGATTACATTTTTTAATCTAGATTAAACTACCTGCAATCCTGGAATTAATCTAGATTAATCTAGATTAAAATGGCTCAAAAAAATAATAAATCTGCCGAAGGCATTCAAAATAGGTGTGTTCTACCCAAATAATGACCAGAGTGTTAGGGTTTGTAACCGACCTCAAACGCAACGGCACAGAGTTCAGAGTTAGCCAAAGCAAGGGCGTATTTATTTTCAGAGTTACAAGATGGAATGAAGTTGAGCAACCGAACAAACGGGGAATCTGGCATGTGAAGATTGTTGCGGCTCTGCAGATACTCCCAGTAGGTGGTGGTGAGGAATTGGCTTGTGACGTCTGAAGCGGCTCTGCAGATCCTCCCAGCTTTCACTCCCGGTGGAAACGGAGAGAGAGGGAAATCAGAGTTAGCCCAGCGCACAACAGAAGCAGAGAGGTGAATGATCCAGTATATATCCAAGTGAGTTGATCTTTGGTGTACCACAACACAAATTAGCAGAGAGGTGAATGATCCAGTATATATCCAAGTGACTTGATCTTCGGTGTA
This sequence comes from Notolepis coatsorum, assembly GCF_963971535.1. Taxonomy (NCBI): domain Eukaryota; kingdom Metazoa; phylum Chordata; class Actinopteri; order Aulopiformes; family Paralepididae; genus Notolepis; species Notolepis coatsorum. The sequence goes on along the minus strand of NC_140166.1, from coordinate 134,474,001 downwards.
CCACAACACAAATTAGCAGAGAGGTGAATGATCCATTATATATCCAAGTGACTTGATCTTCGGTGTACCACAACACAAATTAGCAGAGTCCAGAGAAAAAACAATACGGTAATCCAAGGTGTAAATCCAACACAAAAATAGGTGAGAACAGTACAAACAAAAACGGGATCTCTTCGGTGTTTCACAAACACACAAAAAACTGATGATCCAAAAAGAACTGTTTCCAAAAACTCACCAGAGCGCAACGTGTAAAGCGGGCAGAATACGAGGCGCAGCTCGGAACGGGGAACCAGGTTCTCCACAGGGATTCTCCACGAAAGTCCTGGAGAGCAAAGACAGCGACGGGGAAGGCAGGCAAATGCAGGAGTAATTCAGAACGATCCAACATCGATAGTAGGGGGATCAGAGTATATAAAGCCACAGGGCGCTGATTACAAGCTGAGACAGCTGCGGGATGAAATTGATACTTGCTCCAGAAGCGTGCGGCGGGGAAAGCACCAATCAACACGGCACCTTACAGGAACGGAGCGTGTGGCGGGGAATGCAATTAATCAACAAAGTACCTTAAAGGAACGGAGCGTGTGGCGGGGAACGGACCAATCATCACAGTACTTTAAGAAGCCTGTGGTGGGGAAAGAACCAATCCTCACAGTACCCCCCCCCTCCACGGGAGCCACCCGGCGACCCACTCGGCCCCGGCCTGCCCGGACGGGACCGAAGGAAGCCGGCGATCAGGGGCACTGGAGAGGGGGACAAAGACAGAGGCCCGGAGAGGGGGACCGGAGACGGGGACAGAGGACCGGCGAGGGAGGCCGGAGACGGGGACTGGGGCCCGACAGCGGAGGCCGGGCACGGGGACAGAGGACCGGCGAGGGAGGCCGGAGACGGGGACTGGGACCCGATGAGGGGGCTGGACGGCACCTGAAGACACTGGGCACGACAGGAGGGGCCCCACCCTCTGATGGTGCCGGAGGACCAGGTGACGTGGGGCTCATGCAGCGCAAGCCAAGGCCTGCCCAGGACCACAGGGACAAGAGGAGAGCTGGTGATGAAAAACTGGAGTCTCTCAACGTGGTTACCAGCAATGGTGAGAAGGACTGGACAGGTGCGTTGAGTGACGTCAGCCAGGCGGCGATGATCCAGCGCGAAGACCTCCAAGGGCCTCTCGAGGTCCTCAAGTGGAATGTTGGCCCGGGTGGCAAACCCAACATCCATGAAACTCCCATCAGCACCAGAGTCAATGAGTGCACCCACCGTCGCCCGCTGGTCGGCCCAGGCTAGGGTGACGTCCGCCAGACGGTCAGGTGGTGCACGGGTGGGGGAACAGGAAAAACGGCTCACCAGGATCTCCCGGGGTCCCGGCGAGCCTGGTCTTCTTGGCCGGGTAGGGCAATTGGAGACACGGTGTCCATCCCGGCCGCAGTAGAGGCAAAGGCCGGACCTGAGCCTGGACTCCCGTTCGGCCGGGCTAAGGCAGTTGCGTCCCAGCTGCATGGGTTCCTCCTCGGTCACGGCTCGGGAGGGAAAAAACCCACCAGTCACGGAGGGGGCAGGACGGTCAGCACTGTAGAGGCGGCCGCCGGGAAAGGGAGCCCCTGAGCGGAGGTCGATGGCACAGTCGTAAGGCCGGTGAGGCGGAAAGACCTGAGCCCTGGACTTACTGAAAACCTCCTCGAGGTCGTGGTACTCGGGGGGTACGTCTGGGGGTCCCCGTCGTGCTCGCTCACGCCTTCTCTCCCGGAGGCGTCCGTCGATGCGGATAGCGAGGCTGATCAGGCCCTCGAGAGAATCGAGCTCCTCTTGGGTCGCGAGCTGGTCCCTTACTGCGTCGTTGAGCCCCCTCAGGAAGGTGAGACGAAGCGCTTGATCGTTCCAACCGCTCTCCGTTGCGGCCAGTCTGAACTCCAGCGCGTAGTCTCTGACACTGCCACTGTCCTGCCGGAAGGTGCCCAACCGAGCTCCTGGGTCCTGGCCACGGGCTGGGTGGTGAAAAACCCTGCGGAGCTCTGCCACGAAGTCTGGGTAGGAAAAGCAGAAATCAGCCCCCATTGCCCAGGAGGCAGTAACCCACTGTGCTGCTTGGCCCGTGAGCAGGTTAGTCATGTAGGCTACTCGGGATCCCTCTGACGAAAAACGGCTGGGTTGATGATGGAAGACCAACTCACATTGCATGATGAATGTGGCACAATCCTCGAAGTTACCATTGAACAGACGTGGTTCGGAGAGACGGGGCTCCCGAGGTGCGAGGTCTGCCGCGGGTGGTGAGCTGGCCGAGACTCCTGGGACAGGTGGGGTCAAAAGCAGAGTGTTTAATGAAGTACGGAGAGCCTGAAGCTGGTGCAGAGCAACAGCCTGCTGATACTCCAGAGTGCCAATGGCATCCAGAATAAGCTGGACCTCGGCCCGGAGGTCCTGTAAAGCGGCCGCAGCCGCACCCAACTGTTGGGTGTGGTCGTTGACCAACTCGATCTGGACCGCCAACGCTGCCCTAACCCTCTCTGTGTCGGCTGAGGTCGTCATGGTTGGATCGTAATGTTAGGGTTTGTAACCGACCTCAAACGCAACGGCACAGAGAGAGTTGTTCAGAGTTAGCCAAAGGGCGTATTTATTTTCAGAGTTACAAGATGGAATGAAGTTGAGCAACCGAACAAACGGGGAATCTGGCATGTGAAGATTGTTACGGCTCTGCAGATACTCCCAGTAGGTGGTGGTGAGGAATTGGCTTGTGACGTCTGAAGCGGCTCTGCAGATCCTCCCAGCTTTCACTCCCGGTGGAAACGGAGAGAGAGGGAAATCAGAGTTAGCCCAGTGCACAACAGAAGCAGAGAGGTGAATGATCCAGTATATATCCAAGTGACTTGATCTTCGGTGTACCACAACACAAATTAGCAGAGAGGTGAATGATCCAGTATAAATCCAAGTGACTTGATCTTCGGTGTACCACAACACAAATTAGCAGAGAGGTGAATGATCCAGTATATATCCAAGTGACTTGATCTTCGGTGTACCACAACACAAATTAGCAGAGTCCAGAGAAAAAACAATACGGTAATCCAAGGTGTAAATCCAACACAAAAATAGGTGAGAACAGTACAAACAAAAACGGGATCTCTTCGGTGTTTCACAAACACACAAAAAACTGATGATCCAAAAAGAACTGTTTCCAAAAACTCACCAGAGCGCAACGCGTAAAGCGGGCAGAATACGAGGCGCAGCTCCGAACGGGGAACCAGGTTCTCCACAGGGATTCTCCACGAAAGTCTTGGGCCCTCATTCATCAATAGTGTGCGTAGAACATTTCTATTTCCACACGTAAGCACGGAATGTAGAACTAGTGTACGCACAGGGAAGTCGGGATTCATCACACGGTGCGTACGCAGGCTCTATGCCCCTCCGTGTTGATGAATACCACTTTGTTCTACCGTCAATGCTCGTGCATGATTATCCATATATGGTCATGAAAATGAGGAAACACCCCCCATGGGATGTGAAATAATGGACTGACCCGAGCGGAACCCTGAGAAACTCCACGAAGATTGTTCACTGCTGTCGAACCAAGAAGACACTATCGCGTATTATGGGATAAATAATAAAAGGCGGACTTGTAAACGGTGATGTCAGATATCAACGGCTCCCTAAGACCATTGCTGCAATTCTGCCTGGACAGCTCAGAATACTAATAAAGACCGTTCGTTGACCACTGTTTGGCGTTGGTTGTGTGTCATTATAACCGTGCTGTAATATGAATGCCTTTATTAGTTGTGTTCGATTGGCTATATGATTTTTAGAGGCATCTATTTTGTTGTCGGCTAATAAAGACCGCGCTGGAATATGACTGCCTTTTCCCGTGTTGTTTGATTGATACCCAGGGATTAAAGTTCTCCTCAATTCTATTCCAAATCGCGATGGATCTCCCGTCAATTTTCTACCTGCTGCATATGATTTCTAGAGGCATACTACAATCTATTTTGATGTCAGTATTGGGTAGCCTATATAAACAATAATAGAGAGCATATACAAGAACAATGAATCTCACTGCATGTATGATGTAGGCATGCCTTTCAATACATGAACTTGAATTCCATCATGTTTGTGTGCGGGACTCACAAGGCTGTTGTCACAATGGGTGGTACCGGTACAGTAATAATTACAGTCCACACAATATCACGATCCATGCCATAGCCTATGTTCTATTAGGACATGATCTGTGACGACAAATGTTCTAGAATGTTTGATTAAGATATCATACTCTGACAGCATGCCTATGAGCAACAAAAACGCGAACTTGAATCCCATCATATACATAGTCTGTCCACTATCTGCATGGTGTCATTGCAATGCGTTTTCTATTCTTTCTTATACAGTAAAAAGGGGGAAGAACACTATATTCATATGACTTATTCTGCTTACAGCTTCGAAATTCCACTTGTTTCGTTTAACGTAAAGCCTTTTAAATATAATCAAAACGTTCCCGTGTTTCGGCGGTCTGTGCGCAAAATAATAACGAGTTGAGCTTTATGATTTATGATGAATTGAAAATGGGGGACCCTGATGTAAACAAGACGAAAGTTGGTCTGCATCCCCAATTAACAATTGTATGTACTGAGCTGTACTGTACTGTACCCATTCTGCAATCTGTTAATAAACTTTTCAATCAATCAATCAATCAAGCTACGCGGAGCGCAGTCAGTCAGTAGCCTACACCCCGTATATTCCGATAACGCTATATAAACCATGCTGCATTCATTCTGAGAGAAAGATCTATTATTCCAAATGCTATTTATAGGGTTTTGACCATAATTACACTACTGTTGCTATTTTACAATGAACTATAATGAACTACGGTTCGTACAGAACATGCCAGTGTTATTATGCACAGAAGCTCATTTCCTTGTTGTAATAATATATTCTACCACTGGGCGTCAGGTAAGTGTGGTCTGACCTGTGCGTAGATGTAAGCACGGAGTCAAGTTCAAATCGAAATTGATGAATCCCACTCTTTGCTTAGAAATGATCGTACGCACAGGGTAAGCACAGATCTGTGCGTAGAACACGTTGATGAATGAGGGCCCTGGAGAGCAAAGACAGCGACGGGGAAGGCAGGCAAATGCAGGAGTAATTCAGAACGATCCAACATCGATAGTAGGGGGATCAGAGTATATAAAGCCACAGGGCGCTGATTACAAGCTGAGACAGCTGCGGGATGAAATTGATACCTGCTCCAGAAGCGTGCGGCGGGGAAAGCACCAATCAACACGGCACCTTACAGGAACGGAGCGTGTGGCGGGGAATGCAATTAATCAACAAAGTACCTTAAAGGAACGGAGCGTGTGGCGGGGAACGGACCAATCATCACAGTACTTTAAGAAGCCTGTGGTGGGGAAAGAACCAATCCTCACACAGAGGAGGAGATTTATCCTCTCCTCTTCATCTGAGGAGTCATTAGCTGTTCTATCTCCTTGTTCAACAGCATGAACATGTCTCTTCTTTTTGTAATTTCCAGTGTTTCTTTTAAAACCAGATTTATCGTAATTTTCTGTGCCCGTCCTTTGATGCCATTAACATTGTTACACTGATATTGACAGCTATCTCCAGTGTCAAATCACTCTGTCAGTAGTTTCTTCTGTGCACCTTCATTTCTTAATCCACACACAAACCTGTCTCTCAATGTGTCTTTTAGTGAATCTCTGAATTCACAATGCTGCTGACTGGTTGCTCACACACAGACTGCTGCAGAAGCAGGTTTCTCAACAAATTCAGTGCAAGCTCAGTGTAACAGTTCCATCAATGAATGAATGAATGAATGAATGAATGAATGAATGAATGAATGAATGAATGAATGAATGAATGAATGAATGAATACGTTATTTAACAGATTGCAGAATGGGTACAATACAGTACGGCTCAATACATACAATTGTTAAGGGGAGGGGCGGTCAGGTGGCGTAACGGAGATTGCGTTTGTCACCAACCCCGGAGACGCTGGATTCGCCTGTTCGAATCCAGCTCACAGCTCCGGGGTTGTCACCAGCTTGGCTGGCCGTTCACACTAATACAATTGGCAGTATTAGAGGGTGGGAGAAGCTGGCGGGGTGGATCCGGGACGTTGTAAACAGCGACTCCTACAGTTTGGTTGGGGCGCCTGCTAAGCGCGGATAGGATCTAAGGGCGGTAATGTGATCCTTCCACACGTTACACGCTCTCAGTAAGAGTCCGCGCTGCCAGGTGAAAAGAAGCGGTTGATTGGCTAGACGTGTGTCGGAGGAAGCACGTGATAGCCTCCACTCTCCCAGACCGACTGTGGGGGGTAAGTGCGCAGTGACCAGGAAGGGGATTGGGGATTGGCATAACGACTAACATTGGGGATGGGAGAAAATCGGAGGAAAAAGGAGGGGGAAAAAGATTAAAAAAAAATAAAAAAATTTAAGGGGATGCAGACCAGAGAAAGACGTTTGTCTTGTTTACATCAGGGTCCCCCATTTTCATTTCATATTGCTCCACATTGTCATTAGCCCCTTTCATGACTGTGATGCACCGAGTGAATCCACAGTCACTTGCTCCTCAATAGGAAACTAACCTAGATTTACCATGAAGGACTGGTTCTGGCCGAACCGTTCGTTATACAAGTATCACAGAGAAATTACAAAAGGTACTCACAGTTGCACGAGGGTTTCAGACAGAGATACGGGATGGTGCGCATGCGCTGTGATCACCCAACGGCGGAAATAATGCCATTTTGAGCAGTTTATACAAATTATTTAAAATGTTTATTAGCAACGCAGAGCTTTCAAACCATCCCGTATCTCTGTCCGAAACCCTCGTGCAACTGTGAGTACCTTTGAAACGTCTCTGTGATTCTTGTATAACGAACGGCTTGGCCAGAACCAGTCCTTCATGGTAAATCTAGGTTGGTTTCCTATTGAGGAGCAAGTGACTGTGGATTCACTCCGTGCATCACAGTCACGAAAGGGGCTACATTAGGGTGACCAAACGTCCTCTTTTGCCCGGACATGTCCTCTTTTCACGCCCTGTCCGGGCCGTCCGGGGGGGGGTTTATAAATTCATGATAATGTCCGGCTTTCACGGACCGTTTGCATATACTTAAATTGACTGGCGCATTGCACAGAATACTACGGTAATCTGTTGCGTGTGTGACGTAATCCCTGAGAAGTTTTGTGGGGGCGGCTCTACAACTACGCTCACAAACAGAGGAAGAGAAAGGATACACGCAGAGGGGACAGAGCGCACCGCAGCTCACGTTCACAATGCCAAAAATTTTACTTTTACAGATGAACTGCAGAAGAAATTCCAAATGTACCGACCCGTCAGAACAAATGGGAGGCGGAGTGCACCGTGTGCAAAGCTTGGACATGTGCAAATTGAGAGTTTGTCTGCAAGATTGACAGACTTATTTGTTAAACCCGGGAAAACAGAGGATGCTGTAAAGTAAATGCAGCGGAGGGAGGGTGCGTTTGCATTTCATACTCTGAAACATCACAATCTATGGATTGCACAAGTGCCTTGCTAAAAAAGGCATTTCCAGACTCTGACACTGCCAAAAAGTTCAGTAGTGCGCGCACTAAATCCGAAGCCAATTGTTATAGCGCCCCACTCGACTCGATTGATGTCGCACATGAAGCACTCATATCAAACCACGGAGCAGTGAAAATATTCCCAATCATAATACAGTACTTTGACTGGAAGAGGGGTGGGCATGCAAACAAAATGAATCGAGGTTAAATACATCAAATGAGCAGTGTTGGGACTAACGCGTTACAAAGTAACGCGTTACAGAAACGAAGTTACTTTTTGCCGCAACTAGTACTCTAACGCATTACTTTTGAAATTCAGTAACGCTACTTACGTTACTGAATGGTTCGTCACTGCGTTATTTGCGTTATATACGGCGTAGATTGATAGCGAGCGGTAGTGATTATTATTATTATCCTCATCCCCACCCGCGTAGAATGATACGAGGCGAGTCTGGCCACTGGCCAATCAGAAGTGCGCAAGAAATGCGGCTGCGGAAAGAAATAGACCCTCTCTATTGTAAACAAAACAAACGCTCGCTATGAATCGACATAAAAAGAACGCAGTAACAAACTAACAAACCATTTAGCAACTACTTGGAGAGATAATTAATATACAACATGGAAACAAGATAAAGAACATGTTTGAGGCGCTGCTGGAGTCAACTGGACTAACGTAACGTTACTACATCTCAACCACCGCAGACTTTGGTGAGTCAGTGCAATGTGTTCACTGAAACTCAAGTTGATCAACGGATTTTGACTTTACGAAATCTGCCAGGGAATCTCATAATACTAATCAAACAATATAAATATAGTCCTTTCATGCACAATTGATATCCTAACTATTCTAACATTGCAATGCTTTGATTGATATCTTAAACAACGTTGCAACTTGCAAGATGGTGAATGAATGAATGAATGAAAACTTTATTTAACAGATTGCAGAATGGGTACAATACAGTACGGCTCAATACATACAATTGTTAAGGGGATGCAGACCTGAGAAAGACGTTTGTCTTGTTTCCATCAGGGTCCCCCATTTTCAATTCATATAGACATTTATGACATACACAACATACATGACATTTATGGCATAGGGACATAGGTATTTAGTACTGATACATTTGTGACATAAACGGTATTCAAATATACAGTACTGTTAACCCCTAGCTTTGGGTAGGGCGTTCCACATTGTTGTGGCATAATTGCGAAACGTTAGTCCCTTGTTTGAGCCGAATCTGGGTTTTACATGATTTGTTGAGCTTCCTCTGGTGTAGTGGTTGTGGTATTCACTGACCTTTGGGAAGTATTTTGACATGTACATGGGTACCCCGGTCGTATAGTGTATCTTGTAGACCAGGCCCATTGCAAGTTGCTGTACTCTGTCGTCTACTCTAAGCCATCCTAGGTTGTCAAAGTGGGCAGGGGTGAGGTGGGTTCTGGGGTTCAGGTCAAGTAGTAGTCTGACCAGTTTGTTTTGTGATGTTTGTAATTTTGCTTTGGTACCATGAGGTGCAAGCATAGTCGTAGTACCCTTGAATTATAATGGTTATAATGAAACGCTCCGGCGACATCAAGGCTGTTCCTTCAACCGGCGCACTTCTTATTATATGACTCGGGACAACATTTGTTTGTGTCAGATTTGTGTTTGTATCTAGACCACATTGCTTAGCAGAGTTCGGTGATGTGAATGGAAACTGTCAAGTTGATCAACCGATTTTGAGTACTATAGGGCATGGGACTCGGGAGCAATCTTTTTTTTTTTTTATCTTTTTTTTTAAATAACTAAATAGTTACTTTTCACAGTAACTCATTACTTTTGGGTGTAAGTAACTAGTACAGTAACGAAGTTACTTTGAAATGAAGTAACTAGTAAAGTAACTGAGTTACTATTTTTCAGTAACTAGCACAACACTGCAAATGAGACAGCAGAAACCATTGCACAATATCTCATTGAAACATGGCAAGAAAAAAACGATTTGTCTGAAAAATATATTTGTTAACTGGATTTTCTATTTTCTATTATTTCATATATTTTGTTATTTATTTTTGTCCAGTAAGACTTGAAAAGAGAGCTATTATTTTGTTACAGGTTGATTTTTAAGTTATTATTGTGCCATTGAGATTTGTCTAGGCATAATCAAGCATGCTGATTGTTGAGTAACTTTGGTTTGGTGTGTCTTTGGTTATAGAGAGATCTTGTTGTGTTATATACAGTAAAATAATACTTGTATATCCATAGAGAGGAGGCATACTTTAAATATATTAAAACAATAATGCATCTTTGAGTAAACGTTGAGTATCATCAGGCATGCGTTGCTCATGGGATGGGGGTTGCACACCGTGCAACCAGTCTGTGAGCAGAAGCACGCACATGCACGGATGTGCACACGCGTGCACACAGGAATGTGCTGCACTCGACTGATGAGCCTACTTTGCATAACAATATGGCCGGTCGTCAGGTGTGTTCAAATACGTTCTCAGATACATTCACACAAAACTTGTGAATGAAATGTGTTACATTCCATTCGTAGAGGCAATTAGGCACTGTCTTTAGTCTGTGCTATGCGAGGGAACATCTATGCGCATGCATGGGAGCGTGCGCACGCGGCGTTATTAAAACATAGTGCAACCAGTCGTCCCATGAGCAACGCATGCCTGAGTATCATTAAGTATCTCGAGGCTGGGGGGACATGTCCTCTTTTTTGGAAATCAAAATATGGTCACCCTAGCTACATTGTCATCAAACGGTCCAATATTTCCAATAACCCAAGCCATTTCTGTTGTAAACACTCACGATAGTCCAGTCGATACTTCCTTTAGTGTGTTAAGTGGATTTCCTCCTCTTGTAGGTGTTTACAAGTGCCGCCCGATCAACGTGAGCTAACATGCTAACTCGCTAACGTTAATAATGTAAACAAAGCTCGCAATGGACTTCTTCTTTCTTGCATTGCGCAAATTCAGACGTCCTCATCGCCGAATTGTGTTATATCCTGAGGACTTCTTAACCTCACCTGTATAACAATGATTACCGGACCACTACTTTAGTTTAACACATTATTCTGACTACAGCTCCGGTAGTGCAATCACTTCCTGGTGGCACAGCTGGGAACTACGGCAAGTATTTAAGGACAATACAGACCCAACGTTGAGAAAAAGATTAACGGCGTCAATTATATTATCGCGCGATACTAGTCTCGCGTTAACGCAGCACGTTAACGCCGTTAACGGCCCAGCTCAATTTTTTTTTCCATTTGACGCCGGAAATGCCACTCAGAAAGGGTTAAAAAGGTCCACGCACGAATAACATGCACGGAGCAAATCTAAAAGCTTATCAGACGCTAGCAGGGCCGTGACGTCACTCCAGGTAACTTTCCCTACTTCTGATCCACTACAATGGAGTTTGACGAGTGCAGAAAGCTATTTCCTTGATCCAAATGGACGCCTTACAACACGCAAATGGGTTTAATCGTCGGAGACTTTGATGGACCAGCTACAACTGGTTGAAACAAGGTAGTTATAAGGTTTTTAATGTCGTAAAAAAATAACTACATGTACCACTAGGCAGCCTGTTGTTCAGTACAGCAGCGCTACTGGTCTGTGGGCTGTTGCCTGATCCCCGTCCGGGTCATAGTATCAAGCTGGCTATATGGCTCTGGCTAACGTTACCCCGCTAACGTTAGCATTATGGCTACTGTCGTGCATGTAAAAGAGTTTTGGGAACGAGTCAAATGTGCAGGTCCTCTTCTCAGACCTGTGGGGCAAAGCACTGCACACGCATCATGCCGGCTAGCAAGCTACACGTCGCGGCATGTTGATACGATAGTAGCCCCCTCGGATAGCACTCGGTGCATCACAGTTACGAAACGGGCTACCACGATAGCTATTAGCTAACTAACATTACAAGCTCAAACACCTTATAACTACTACTATTGTCGTGTCCATAAGTTCCCTGGCAGAATACTTGTGAGGACAAAGGTATACAAAGAGGAGAGAACCATTTTAAATTGGGCCATGTTAGGAGTTTCGAGAATGCTGGCTACCAAGCTAAGCTACGTTAGCTAAATTAGCTACTAACGTTATATACACACAATATGTACAACGACACAATGATTTATATTATTACAAATATGGTAACGTGGTTGTGGCTTTTACAAATAGTGGTTAGCTTTAGAGATGAATGGCTATGATCACGGAGCAATAGTGTTATTATTAGGTGAAACAGAGACTAGCTCCTCGGCTAGTAGTAACAAGAAGGCTCCTTGCTTCCTGCCACTACCTGCCTGTGACTCTCAGAGCCCCTGCTGCCCTGTACCTGGTGTGACGTCATCATTAAGATGACACACGCACGCTATGAAACATGGATTAAAATATGCATGTGCATGGAGGTTGTGGTTTGGTCGACAAAATATTTGATAAAAATGCTAAAACTGGGTCAATTTCGATAAATTTTTTTCCCCTCTTCATGAAAGTCAGCGTTGGCCTAGTCACATTGTTTATTGAACAAAAATACAACCTGCAAGTTGGCCTTTAACGGCGTTACTAACGGCGTTCGTTTTTTCAGTAACGAGTAATCTCGTATTTAATGTTGCCCAGTTGTGGCCTGTTGAGGGGCAATACATATCAAAAGTTCCAAAACATCTATTGTGTTTGTATTTGTATGATCCACTATATAAACATATTAATTATAATATCTACATACATGGCATTTGATTGGAGGCTAGTCTCACTATGTCCCACAGCAACATTAAAATAGTTTAGATTTGTGTATGTTGTCTATGTAAAACATTTACTTGAAAGTAACGCAATATATAATAAATTAATAATAATTAATAATTAATTAATAATTATAATAATTATAATTTGTAACTGAGTAAGTAATTTAGTAACTTTTTGGAAGAAGTATCTAGTAACTGTAACTAGTTACTTTTTAAAAGTAACTTGCCCAACACTGGTGACATCACAACGGAACATGTTTGAGTTCCATTTGAATAATTTAAATAATATGTTGACATTAAAAAAGAACAAATAAAATGATAAAAAAAACTACATAAAACAATGATACAAATTATAATAAAATATTTAAGTAAAATGTATAGAAATAAAGAAAAATAAGACAATGAAATAAAGATAATAATTCATTTAAAAGCTATTTTAAAAAGGTAAGTTTTGAGCAGTGCCAACCGAGTCTGCTGTCCTAACAGACTTGGGGTCTGTAGGGTAAGCACTTATTCCCTCCGCCCCGGAACATTTATGGAGATGTATGGGCCCCCAAAAATAGCACAGGCCCAGTGCCCTTTTCAGCCTTTGAGCACCTGCCCCTCTAAAGTCCTGTGCACGTCCATGCCAAGGACATGCAAATGGGGCTTGTAGAAGTGGAGCAATCTTCCATTTACTTAGGTATGTATTTTTAGGTGAAATTCCTAAAGAAATTGCTAGGGTGAGGTTTTGGTTACACCGCAGGCTCGCGGATTTGTCATAACGAGAACTTATACAGAAATGAAATCATTCATTCATTCATTCATTCATTAGACCACGATCGCCATTCGGTGGCCGGTGTTTGGGGCAGCTGCTCATTATGTGTTCCACAATTTGTAACGGGTCCCCGCATTCGCAGTGGGCACTGTCCACGAGACCCCATTTCTGCATAGCAGTTGAGGTAGTGTAAATTTGTATGAATAAATCATATTTTAGTTGATATTTTTAAATTATTTTGAAACGTTTTTAATTTTTTACTCTGGTGTTTAAATTTCTGTGAATATTGTTTTTATTATGTACTGTACAATCGTCGTTTCTGTAAATGAGAGAAACCTCAGATGCTTACAATTTTAAATAAAGGTTGAAATTAAATATTTCCTCTGGTTGATGAAAGTACTTTATTTACATACTTCAAGCGAGACGGGGGCCTGATGAAAGAAACGGGTCTTCGGTGGCCTTGGCAAGGCGTCAAGAACAAAAGCACAGAGGAACGGTGGCCATACCTCAGGCCGATCTGCCTGTACACTCAATAACAGGGTGTGAAAGGTCACGTTTGTTTTGGCTCTTAATCTGTCAAATGTCACACACAAAGATGTCATCTTTTTCGCCTCAAAGGGGGCATTATTGCTGGCCCTAAAATAATGCCTCGACGCACGAGAGGAACGTGGGAGACGGGCCACAGAAGGTTGAGTTCCTTTCTCTGTGGAGAGAGAGAGGTGTCTGTGCTCATTCTAGGCAACATCGACAACGCTGGAAGGACATGAGTTCCGGAATGTTAACGTCAGCCGCTGGAATGCAAGGAATGAACTGGAAACTGAATTTCAGAATCCATCTTGGTTGTTTTTCTTCTCTTTCCTTAACCTCTTAAGCCCTAGCCATATTTTCAGAAAATTCGCCTAAAAGTACTTACCCAAGTAAATTGAAGATTGCTCCACTTATACAAGGTCCATTTGCATGTTCTTGGCATCTAGGGACATATATGGGCCTCAGGCAATGTATTACCAGTTTATCAAACCTTTATCGCACTTTGAATACTGACTCACTGGTGACATTGGGATTTCACCCGAGAACACGCCAATATTTTGGGAAATTAGCTTACCGTCTTGTGCGTTCAGTAGAAAGCTATCTGGCTGCACGTTAGCCTAGCTTAGCACAATGAATGGAAGCGGACAGTGCCGGTTAGCTTAGGCATTGTCCAACTAACACCTCTCCCGAAGGCTAACCGGCACTGTCCAGTTCCATTCATTGTGCTAAGCTAGGCTAACGTGTAGCCAGATAGCTTTCTACTGAACAGAGAGGAAACTGCTATCTAAATTCTTGTCTCTCTCTGGAGAAGACGGTAAGCTAATTTTCCAAAATGTTGGCTTGTTGCTTTAACACCCATAACTGAGCCAGAGTGTATTTCATGGTGCGGTGTTTGCAAATGCAATTGGAAATAAACTTGGATCCCAAGCTGCTCCCTGGCAATGCAATTCCAGTGAAAAAGGGTCTATTCACTCCTCAAACTCAGCTATTGGTTTTTCCAATGCTGGTAAACTAGCTTACAGCTGATGTGTGTCTTGCCTGGTGTGGTAGACATCTTTCTCTCCCTCCAACCATCCTGTCTAACACCTCCCCTATGTACAGTATATCACTTTACAATACAGGATTGAGGTTTTACACGCATTATTACACAATTAAACCAGGCAAACCTAAAATATCACAAAATAGCAGAGACCTAGCAGAAATAGCATTTCATTGTGCTAAGCTAGGCTAATGTGCAGCCAGATGGCTTTCTACTGAACGCACAGAGAGGAAACTGGTATCCATCTTCTTGTCTCTCTCTCTCTGGAGAAGACGGTAAGCTAATCTCCCAAAATGTTGGCGTGTTCCTTTAAAACCTTGATCTTGAATCTTTGTCAATCGAGTTGAACGTGTTTTAATTGATTTGTTATCCTTGCTTCTTACTTCGTCTTATGTCTTGATTCTTTGTGTGCTCATCTCTGTATGTTCACTCAACGTGACTGTACATGAGGGAGACCTTCCAAATTTTAGATAAAGGTTTGAAATGAAAATTTTTTATGAAATGTGTTGACAGAGTCACCTGGGGAGCAAAATAACTGGTCATGACCACAAGGTCCTCTTTAGCCTTAACTGGCGTGGTTTATTTCATATGTACATTTCCACCACGAGACCTGCTCTCCGTGAGAGCTAGAGGGAGAGAGACAGAGGGGGAGTGAACATTCCCTTATACCTGCTACCTGACGTCAGCTGCTATAGCTTCGTCTCCTTACGCCTATATCGCCCTCTTGTGGAACAGCTAAAGTGCAGTTATATTCACTCATATTATTACTTACATTTAACACTCCCACTTATGAATGACGTGTATACTGTACAACTTTTCCAAGAAAAAAATACAGTTCAAAACATCAAAAGAACATGGCAGTCAATATTACATAACAGGCAATATTTTACACACCAAATATGACCCCTGCAAATCTTTTCAATTTCAGTTTGGAGACAGGCTTGGTCATAGCGTCTGCAACCATGTCGTCTATAGGACAGTAAACAAGTGTCATCCTTTCTTCTCAACATGTTTTGCTGTAACCCAGTGCTCTTCTGTGGGATCAGCAAAATGCTGTGATCATTTACTCACTACAAAACATAGGTCAGGGCGAGTACATGTTGTCAAATAAATGAGGCTGCCTACAGCTTCTCTGTACATTTTTACATCTGTACATTTCTGAGCATCCTCTTTGTAGTCTAGCTTTTGATCATATGGTGTTTCCCTAGTTGTACATTATTGCCAAAACGATTCAGGATCTTTTCCACATATCTCTTCTGGGATATTTTTACACAACTGGCAGACTGTTCGAAGTCCATGCCTAGAAAATGTTTTAACCTACCTAGGTCTTTCATTTTGAATCTGGTGGAGAGCATACCTTTCACCTGCTCTAGGTTTCTAGTGTTGTCTGCTGCGATGATTAAATCATCCACCCAAATCACAATTATCACTTTTCCTGACTCTTTTGACTCCTTTGTGTAAACACAGGGGTCTACTGGGTTCTGTATGAGGTGATCTTCAATTAGACATGTATGAAGCATCTCGTTCCAATTTCGCCCAGACTGTTTCAGGCCGTAAATGGATTTTTCTAGCTTACACACTAGATTCTCTCCTTTCTTCTCGTAACCTTCAGGTTGTTCCATATATATCTCTATATCAATGGGTGCGTGCAGGTAGGCTGTCTTCACATCCATCTGGTGTAAAATCAAGTTGTCTTCAGCTGCCTTCTGCATCACTACCCTTACACTGGTCAGATTGGCTGTAGGGGAGAATGTCTCACCGTAGTCTATTCCTTCCCACTGACTGTAGCCTTTAGCTACAAACCTGGCCTTGTACTTGTTGTGCCCTTCAATACCCTCCTTGATTGAGTACACCCATTTGCCTCCCGCGGTCTGTCTACCCTCTGGTAACTTTGTTAGAGTAAAAGTATGATTGTCCTCTAGGGACCTCATCTCCTCATCCATTGCTCTCTCCCATTTTCCTGACTCAGGGGATATCATGGCCTCTTTAAATGTCTGAGGTACACCACTCACTACTCTGTAGCAGTAATCTATGCTGGTAAGTGTACTGTCATCCTCGTCACTTTCTCTCTGGGCATAGTCTTTCAGATACTTTGGGGGATTATGTTCCCGGGAGGGATATCTCCCACTGCATGAGGCACGTGACGTCACCCTAGGGTGCTTCTCGTCATCATCATGTCAGATCACACCTACAAAGCAGCCCCCCCACCCCCCACCCACCCACACCCATCAGCAACGGCACCCCACCCCCAACACCAGCAGACTGCCCACCACCCCCAACCCTGACGATCACAACCAGTCAGGTCAGTAGGCAGCTCTCCAGAATTAATGTAAACAAGGCCAGAGGACCGGACAACACCAATCCCAGGGTGCTCAAGGTATGTGCAGAGCAGCTGGCAGCACCGCTCCAGCATCTTTTCAACCTCTCCCTGAGGCTGGAGAGGGTGCCCCAGCTCTGGAAGACCTCCTGCATTGTCCCGGTGCCCAAGAAGGGAGGTCCCAGCACCCCCAACGACTACAGGCCAGTCGCTCTGACGTCACACGTCATGAAGACGTTTGAGAGACTGGTCCTGCAACACCTCAAGCCCCTGGTGCGTGACTCCCTCGACCCCCTGCAGTTTGCATACCAGGCAAACATCTGGGTGGAGGATGCCATCATCTACATGCTCCACAGAGCGTACACGCACCTGGAGAAGCCGCGCAGCTCAGTGAGGATTATGTTCTTTGATTTCTCCAGCGCCTTCAACACCATCCAGCCGTCACTGCTAGCGGAGAAGCTCTCTGCGATGCAGCTGGAGCACGGCTTGGTGGCCTGGATCAAGGACTACCTCACTGAGAGGCCACAGTACGTCAG
This sequence comes from Notolepis coatsorum, assembly GCF_963971535.1. Taxonomy (NCBI): domain Eukaryota; kingdom Metazoa; phylum Chordata; class Actinopteri; order Aulopiformes; family Paralepididae; genus Notolepis; species Notolepis coatsorum. The sequence goes on along the minus strand of NC_140166.1, from coordinate 134,456,574 downwards.
ACTAAAGGACAGTCAGTCTGACGTACTGGTGAGCAACACCGGCGCCCCCCAGGGAACTGTGCTGTCACCCTTCCTCTTCACCCTCTACACCTCAGACTTCTGCCGCAACTCCAGCGGGTGCCACCTGCAGAAGTTCTCAGACGACTCCTCCATCGTAAGCTACATCACCGACGATGATGAGGAGGAGTACAGAGCCCTGGTGGAGAGCTTCGTGGGGTGGAGCGACAGCAACCACCTCCAACTCAACACCAGTAAGACCAAGGAGCTGGTGGTGGACTTCCGGAGGGGCAAGAAGAGGACCCCCCCGATTCCCATCTCCATCCGAGGGGTGGATGTGGAGATGGTGGACTCATACAAGTTCCTTGGGGTACACCTGAACAATAAACTGGACTGGTCGGACAACACAGAAGCCCTCTACAGGAAGGGACAGAGCAGGCTGTTCTTCCTGAGGAGACTCAGGTCCTTCAATGTGTGCAACAAACTGCTGCAGTCTTTTTACCAGTCTGTTGTGGCCAGCATCCTCTTCTATGCTGTGGCATGCTGGGGAGGCTACATCAACTCAAGGGACACCAACAAGCTCAACAAGCTGGTGAGGAAGGCTAGCTCCGTGGTGGGAGTCGAGCTACCTAGACTTGAGGTGATGGTAGAGAGGGGGATGATAAGGAAGCTGGATGCCATCATGGAGAACCCCTACCACCCCCTCTACGACGAGCTAGTCAAGATGAGAAGCTCGTTCAGCCACAGACTCATTCCCCCCCGACACTCAACTAACCGCCTCGGACAGTCCTTCATACCAGCGGCCATCAGGCTCCACAACAGTGGGCAGCGACTAGCAGCCTCCAGGCCCCACAACAGGGGGCAGCGACAGCGACTGCTACCAGACATTGACCTGGGACTTATAGGAACCCAAGGGGGACAACGTAGACTACCCTGGTACTTTGATTAATGTATACTCAGTAGATAGTAAATTATAACACTACCTCATGCATACTGCACCTTATGTGACACTGTGAATAATGTGAATATTCCTCAGCTAGTCAGATAGTAAATTATATTGACCATATTGATCAATTGTTTACACTGCCTGTGTTGTCTTTTACTACCTGTATACTGTGCTGTTTTACTACCTGTACCCCTCCCCCCCTCCCCCCCATGCTGCTATGATGCCTGAATTTCCCCAAGGGGATCAATAAAGGAATATCTTATCTTATCTTATCCTCTGGGGGTTGTTGACCGTCTGTCTGCATGTCTGTGCTCAGTACACTCGGCTGTGGTGTCTCTCTTTCCTCACACCCTACTCTGGAGTCCAGCTCTGGCTCCTGTGTCTGTGTCTCATTCTCACATGTTGTCTTTGTGACAAACTTTACTAACCTGTGCTTTTGCACTTTCCCCTTACCGGGATAATAGACTAGAAAAGCGGGGCTGTCCTTGTCATGCCCTACAAAAAGTCCTTTTTCACACCTGGACTCGAGCTTTCCTCTGTCCTGTTGGTAAGCATAACACACTGACCCAAACTTGTGCATCCTGGCTAGATCACACCTTTTTCCTGTCAGTGCTGTATACAGGGTGGTGCCCGTGTGCTTTTTAAAACACAGATTTCTGGTGTAAGCGGCTTCTTGTACCGCATAATGCCATCGACTCTTAGATAAGTTACCATCTATTAGCTTACACCTAGCCATTTCGAAAAGAGTGCGTCCTTCCCTTTCTGCTATCCCGATCTGGTGCGGGGAGTAAGGACAGGACGTCTCGTGTCTGATCTTGTTCTTTCTCAGCAGTGACTGGAACTCTCTATTTGTGAACTCTGTTCCGTTATCGGACCTTAAGCATTTTATGCTGCCATACGGAGCTACATCTGCAAGGAATTTTTCTGTGGCCTGGAGTGTGTCATTCTTTGCTCTAAGAGAGTAAACAAACACTGTCCCTGTACACACATCTGTGAAAGACTGCACATATTTAAAGCCACCTATGGACTCATTATTTACTGGACCGGCTAGATCTGTGTTAACTAGCTCAAGTGGTGTCTTTACCTTTTCCGTGGGACCTCGTTCCTTGTTTGAGTGAACTGTCCCTTTATACACACATCACATTCTTTGTTAGGTCTATGCTTTTCACCGTTAATGTGCATGCCTACTGTCACCGCCTGCAGCTTCAGTATATTCTTGTAATTACAATGACCCATGATCTCATGCCATGTCTGAATATCATGACTGACATTACACATATAATTTTCATTACATTCTGTTTGTAGATAATACATTCTCTCAATGTTAAACCTCGTACCGTCAGGCTCCACAAGAACATTGTTACCTTCATTGAAGAACACTTTGGCACCGTTTGCAGTAGCAGATTTTACAGAGAATAGTTTTTGAGGGAACAAGGGTATGTAGAGGGCGTTCTTCAACGTCACTGTACACCCGCGCCCCTCACTGTCTATGAGGCATACCTGTGCGTCTCCTCTCCCCTGCGCCAACCCGAATGTGCGCTTTCCGTCTCCCAACTCCATGCTGTGTCTCTCCGGCTCGAAGGCGCTGTCAAAGTTCTTGAATCGGTTCCTGTTGTTGATCATGTGGGACGACGCACCTGTGTCCACGATCAGTCCTTTCCTTTGGACCTGCTGCTGCTGCGTTGACTGGCTGACGTATGTTGTCTGCACCCCGAAGGTGAAGTCCTCTCTTCCCGCTGCTCTCAGGGCGTTGTCTCGACTCGCCTCACGTCCACAGCTGCCACCATCTTGCACACAGCCGCCGTCTTGCACATGCGCGTACCGAGCGATCTGTTCGCGCTTCTTTCTACACACTCTGTCCGCGTGTCCCGAAGTTCCGCAGAAACTACACCAACCGGTTTTTATGCACTTATCTTTTCGGTGACCCTTTTCTCCACATCGCCAACACGCCATCTCCATCAGGGGTGCGGCCTTTTTCTTTGGCGCTGCCCGGGCCTTCATTACCCTTTCTCCCGCCTCTTCGGCGACCAGGTCTGAGTCTTCTGAGGCCTCGAAGTTCCGCAGCTTGGCCTTGAACTCCCCCAGCGACATGTCCGCTGAACTGTGTGTCACCAACAGTGTGAATGGTTTATACATCTCCGGTAGTCCCCTCATAACCATCGCCATCATTAGTCCATTGCTCGGTGCTTCTCCTGCACTCTTGAGCGCCGTGATGATCTGTTCCGCCCTGATGACGTATTCAGTCACAGTCTCTGTGTTTGCTTTCTTCAGCGCGGTCAAAGTTATATACAGGGATACAATCCGGGGCCTACCTCTGCCGATGTAGTGTTCTCTTAACACTTTTAGACTCCCTCTGCCTTTGTCCTTTGTGTCCCGGAATATCAGCCCCAAGCTTGTGTTGTCTAGGAGTGGTGCTAGCTTGCAGTATGCGTCAGCATTCAGCTTAGTATCCAGGGCTTGCGCGGCGTCCGTTATTTCTCCCGTGAGGCCCGTCAAAATTGTCTTTTTCAGCCCCACTCCGTGCATACAGCACAACATCCGCTCTTCCCAGAGCTCGTATTCTTCTGCCCTTCCGTTAAACGTGGGCCACTTGCTCCTTCCTCTGGTCGCCATCTTTTGATTGTAGCTTAGCTTAGCTGCCCGTTAGTTTAGCTTTAGCGTCTCGCTGTTCTCCCGCTGCTAAACTAGCCTAAACTTTTCAGCTAACTAGCTATCGTTATTTTTGCTCTTCCGTGATCTGGGCCCATAATCTGTTGACAGAGTCACCTGGGGAGCAAAATAACTGGTCATGACCACGAGGTCCTCTTTAGCCTTAACTGGCATGGTTTATTTCATATGTACATTTCCACCACGGGACCTGTTCTCCTTGAGAGCTAGAGTGAGAGAGACAGAGGGGGAGTGAACATTCCCTTATACCTGCTACCTGACGTCAGCTGCTATAGCTGCGTCTCCTTACGCCTATAGCGCCCTCTGGTCGAACAGTTAAAGTGCAGTTATATTCAATCATATTATTACTTACGTTTAACTAAATGAAAACGTTTTTTTGTTTAGTTTTAGTTAACTACAATGACCTTGGTGCACACACCACTGCTTGAAAGGGAAACTTGAAAAGTGCTTGCTCACCGTGAACAGCCTCATGATTATGTCAACCAGCATTATGCCCCGGCAGGGGTTTCCTGGTAGGAGGAATATATGTCAGTTCTGATGTCCCTCTTGCCCACAGACTGGTGGAGACGGCATGCTGGGTGGTGGGCACAGACAATGATGCTAACCTGATCTTATACTGCATGTATAGCAGCCTTTGGAGCCTCGTGCATGAAGTACTGCTGCTGGTACTCTCTATCATAGCATGTACAATAGTGCTGTATATATCGTATATATACATATACATTTATATTTACAGCATAGTTTATCCAAATCTTTCTGAATATACCTGCATATAATCCTTCTATTATACCTACAGATGCAGCTCTTAGGACTCTTGAGCTCTGCTCTGCACTGTTACTGCGGTAATCATGCACCATTAACCTGGCAGTGCTGTTAACGAGGCGTTAACGATACTGCGCCCTTGCAGTAGAGGTGCGATTTTTTTAAGAGCTGGATCTGTAACTAAACACTCAAACCCCGGCCCTCTGTTCTCGATCCTCCTCATCACAGCCTGTGTTTCCGACACACAACCCGTGTCACGTTATGTAGTCGTTTGTGTTTCAACACATCGTAGCGTTGTGTACTTCTTCAAAACAGTCTCCCCTGTACTTGAAACACCCACACAACTCCCCCTCATTCCCTGGGTAATCACCCTCCTCTTCCTCCTCTTCCACCTCTTCCTCCTCGATCCACATTAACTCCTCCTCCTCCGGTCCTCTTCCCTTCCTCTCCAGCCCGGCTGAAATTGCTTCTCCCCCCTCCCCCGCTCTCCAGAAGGAAGCGGCGGCCATTTGTCTCCGACGCTGCACCTGCCGCCAGGCGCTCCTGCTGGATATTGAAGAGACGCTGGGAGCCATACTTTCTGCGAGAGCCCGACGCGTTTGTCAAGCTTTTAATAGAATCTTCACACAGACCGCTACCGGCTGGTTTCTGGGGAGGAAACGTGAGGTTGAGATATGGCGGTGGCGGCGGGCGGAGAGAGAGAGAGCACACCCCCCCGCCCCCTCCCCCGATAAGATGGCAGAAGCAGAACGGCTGTGAGAAGACCAGCGTTTAGTTATCAAACCGTTTACAGGTGACATGAAAGGATACAGTGGGACCTTGAGGCGCGAGGAGGAGAGACACGTCCCCGTCCATCACGTGCTAGAGACGCTTTGCCTGAGAGAACATAGGGCTGAGGGAACATAGGGCTGAGGGAACATTGATTGATTGATTCATTGAAAAGTTTATTAACAGATTGCAGAATGGGTACAGTACAGCTCAATACATACAATTGTTAAGGGGATGCAGACCAGAGAAAGACTTTCGTCTTGTTTATATCAGGGTCCCCCATTTTCAATTCATCATAATGTGGACTTGATTGATTGATTGATTGAAAACTGTATTAATAGATTGCAGAATGGGTACAATACAGTACGGATCAATACACACAATTGTTAAGGGGATGCAGACAAGAGAAAGACTGGTCCCCCCATTTTCAATTCATAATGACATACGCGACATACAGATATATATCATGACATTTGTGACATACATATTATATGCAAATATACAGTACTGTTATCCTAACAGCAAATCCTAACAGAAAATATATACATACGAGGGGGAGGAAACTGTACATTAGGAGGGGGTGGGTGGGTGGGAGGGGGGGTTTGTACATTTACAGATATATATCATGACATTTATGACAACAATACATGACATATATACAGTACTGTTACATTTGTGACATACAAGAGATGCAAATATGCAGTACTGTTAAACAGAGATCCTAACAGATAATATATACATACGAGGGGGAGGAAACTGTACATTAGGAGGGGGTGGGTGGGAGGGGGGGGTTTGGACATGTACAGGGCCAGGTTCGAATTGCAGCTGGCAGAATGGAAACCACGGGCAACTTGTTTGTTCTGTCTTCCCTATTGTTATATATTCTAAACCAGGTGTAACGGGGAAGCCTGTCACGGAAACAGGGGTGTTGACGAGTGACTGTGGAATTGCGGGCTGGTAAGTTAAACTCACTTCCTCATAACAGGGTTAACAGACGCATAGGTACGGTAGTTAGGAGTGAATTCACTTCTTAGGGCAGCGACCTGTGTCGTCGCCCACGGCGCGGGAGCCCCCTGTTCGACTCCCCCTCGCGACATTAACATTTAACATCAACACAACGCAGACCAATATGATCCGTCACAGTGGTGCCCAGTGACCCAGATGTCCTGAGGGGCGTGAGTTTGGGGAGGTGAGTGTAACGGGGAAGCCTGTGGGTATGTCCACAGTCACGGAAACAGGGGTGTTGACAAGTGACTGTGGCATTGCGGGCTGGTAAGTTAAACTCACTTCCTCATAACAGGGTTAACAGACGCATAGGTACGGTAGTTAGGAGTGAATTCACTTCTTAGTGCAGCGGCCTGTGTCGTCGCCCGCGGCCCGGGAGCCCCCTGTTCGACTCCCCCTCACGACATTAACACTTTAACTGCCAGAAGACGAGTTTAGGCGTCCTTCCCCGCAATGCTCAAGTTGCCGAAGACGCCGTAACTCGTCTTTGATATCAATATTTCAAAAATCTGTGATCGGATTCATATTTCCCATCCGCTGGCCTGAGACCCACCAAAAAGCCCCACTGAACCCTCTAGCGGTTCAAGAGCGCCATCTGGTGGCCGATCGGCGCAATCGCCTAACAGGAAGTTACTTGGACGATGTGCTGTTCACCCATATTACTTCCGGGCACTCGGTATAGGTTCCGGCACTCTAGCTTGTCACAATACATAGCGATCCGTTGCCAATAACTCGATAAACAACATGATTTGGACGTATATACTATTATACAAGCTGGAAATGGACCGGATATTTTTACATCCCATAATGGAAAACTGTCTACCCCACGCTGATCGCCCAACGGCCCGCGGAGACTGGGGTGAGTTTTAGCGTGTAATATTTCCGTGTTCGACACTAACTGCTATGATGAACATTTTACCCACATTAGATGAATGGTATAACGCTGCCCACGGAATTATAAACGCCCCCTCGCCCATCCGGTCAACATCAGATGACGTGTAGTAACTTCCAGAAGTCCGTCCAGTTGGATTTTTTTATATCGCGCCGATTGCTATCAAACTGTATTTGATCATCAATATAATGCATTTGGGGCTATAAATCACGTTCTGGAGAAAGCTGCAGAAAGAGATGAAAACATACTTATACTTTAGATCATATTTTAGTATGAATATGTGAATGAAAAAGTTTAACGTTCATACACCCTTAACAATACATATAGGACATTGAATGGGCCCTAATAATGGCAATTTAGCAATAGAATTAAAAAAGTTATAGCCCTGCAAAGAAGGGGAACTTCTCCATAGACAAATAGAGCTGGCAACCTATGGTATATCATGAATTTAGCCTTAGGCAATCAAAGTGTTAACATTTAACATCAACACAACGCAGACCAATATGATCCGTCACACAGGCATAGATAAACATCCCCTCCACCTGTACGACAACACAGTATGAAGATGCTACGTGAATAGAAACAGTCTAAGGGAGACATTATACAAATAAAGTTATTATTATTATTATTATTATTATTATTATTATTATTATTATTATTATTATTATTATTATTATTATTGCTCTTATCGGAGCTCTCGGGCGCCACTGATGTTTATAAATACAATGTGTGAAAATTGCGATGTGTGAAAATATGACAATATGTATGGTATTTATGTTATTACACACTGTATGTGTACTGTACTAAATGCAATGCGGTACAATGAGACCTTGCCGTCTGATTTCTTTGCGTCTTTTGTCACTTCAAGCTTCTCTGTTTCATACACAAGAGAAAATATATACAGTACATTTTGCCTCCACACAGAAATGGAACTGCACAGGGCGGCCGGGTAGCGCAGCGGACTAAGCGTCTGTCTACCACCACAGAGCCAGTGGGATCGAATCCGGCTGTGGTGCCTCCGGCTTGGCCGACTGTCCATACTAAATCAATTGGCAGTGTTAGGGGGTGGGAAGCCGGCGTGGGTGGGTCCTGGTCGCTGTAAACAGCGACTCCTACAGTTCAGTCGGGGACGCCTGTTCAGCGAGGAAAGGCTCTAAGGGGGGTAGTGTGATCCTTCCACACGTTTGTTGTGGAAAATATTATCATGTCATTATAGATCTGTGTTGAGCTAGTGTATTGTGTGTGTGTCTCTTTAAGAGACTCCAAGGTACCAACATCTCCCCAGCCAGCCAAAGCAAGGTTATTATTACTTCCCGTAACTGGGAACCATTTTATTTACTTTCATCATCATATCTGTTCTAATGTTACGTCTTGCAAGTGTGTATAAACTATGTTCTGCCCAGACCTCTTGGTCAGTTTATGACCAGACGCTAGTGTGTGAACATGATGTATCTGTCTGTAAACTGTCCTTTCATTGTGGCCACGGTGAAATAAACTTTCTATTATTAATAATGACTCAGAATGATTTATAAAACGGCTCATCGTTTTGTCCTTTAATATTTCCCATTACATGTTACACCCTCTCAGTGAGAGTCCGCGCTGCCAGGTGAAAAGAAGCGGTTGTTTGGCTACACATGTGTCGGAGGAAGCATGTGATAGCCTCCACTCTTCCAGACCGACTGTAGGGGGTAGGTGCGCAGCGATCAGGAAGGGGATTGGGAATTGGCATAACGACTAACATTGGGATGGGAGAAAAAACTGAGGAAAAAGGAGGGGGGAAAAGATTAAAAAAAAATATCATGGTCATACGGCTCCATATTCTCTCAATATACATGTAGATCAACATATAGATGTACAGACACGAGCCACATCGATACTAGATAAGACAAGTTAACGTTGTGCCGGACGGCAGGTAGACAGGAAGTGAAGTGAGTCACTGTCTCAAGTTAAATCAAATTAAACCTGTTGCTACATCAAGTACAAACAATGGAGCGCCACTTAGTGACCAAACATGGCACTGCAACTAAATAACAACACAGAAATACAATAGGCACATTTGTGACTGACAAGCACCGGTTAGCTTACTCCCTCTTTGGACAGAGATGTTTGACCGGAACGCTGTTGGACTTTCTGCATAGGAATGAGGAGTTGAACTGTGAGGAAACAAGCTTACACCATCACAAAATGTGCTGCATTGATGCCCACGGAGTAGCTTGGTAACACAACCACTGCCAAGACTGAACTAGCCTTTCCCTGCCTGCCACCTTCCTACAGAAACGTAATCTCCCTGCCTGCCGCCTTCCTACATACATTTCATAGCTATTTCATAACACTTTTCGAGCATGCATGAACATGACACAGAAAGTAAGTAGTCTACTCTGGAAGAAAGATTTTATGATGAAAACACAAGATACTTGTGTCTAAATGATAAGGATAATGAAGAAACCCAATCCACCTTGCCGGACATATCTATGCTTCTCACAAAAATATAAAGGGCACATTTGTGACTGTTACATATTCACTGCAAATCCTCCAGCATCTGTAAAAGGAGTAACCAGATAACACTGCACGGGACTGGCGTTACAGTTCACCATCAAGTTTGACCATTGTGACTTTATTCCCTAATATTGCACTTGTTCAAAGTAATGCATATTCACACATTTTCAGCTGTGACCAAGCAACTACAGCAGCTGTTGGTCAGTCAGTCCGTCCCGAACATCTTTAAAGTGTTTCATGGTTCATGTGTAGTACAAGATAGAGACATGCAATTGGCTAATATGATAGATTAGATATAGGTGTGATAATGTGTCACAACAAATGTCACACTAATGGCCTGATGATGCCGTTATAATCAGTAGTATATAAGTGTCAAATTTTGTGTGACAACGAGCTCACAAACCAAGACACAGTTCATCAACTATTTCATATACATATAGGCACAATAAATAAGAATGAACTATAACAAAACAGCTAAGTCAGTTTGTGAGGATGTGGCCAGGCAGGTTGTCATCACCCGGTTGGTGTTTATGTGCTGTTGCTTCCCAGTGGGAAAAACGGGCAAAACCATATTTAACATAATTAGATACATTTACATTTAGATTTATTCATTTAGCTGACGCTTTTATCCAAAGCGACTTACAAGTTCTGTACGACAAGTCATCAGGAAGGGCACAACTCTACAAGCTGAGTAACAATGTTCATCAAAGTGTTGAGTGCTACCGCGTAGGTAGGTTATTATAGGACAAGTGCATGACAGTAAGGTTAGTCAGTTTTTATTTTATTTAATTTTATTATCAGATACCAAAATAATACAAAACGATTAAACGTTCTATTAACAAAATCCCAGACTAGGCCCTTGGCTAAGGGAACTAGCTTCAGCACGGCTGTGTCTCGCTTCCAAGCCTGCTGCTACTACTTCTCTCTGAGAGGAGCTTCTATCCCAGGTTTGATCCTGGAAGCTCCTCCGACAGGGACAAACCAAAATCACCACAATCAATTACGGAGCACAGACATTATTTCACAATTTAAATCATTCTGTGATTTGTTAACACATTTATTTACTTTATATCCACCTAACATATTTATGATTTAACAGAAGGTTTGTCTTCTGTGCCTGGGTTCTACCAGTACCTATATACGCAAACTAAACAAAGCCAAAAAGCCTAAGCTAAATGTTTGGTAGACTCCTGACCACATGTGTGGACCAGGGCTAAACCACTTACAGGTAAGACTCCGGCAACCATTACAGGGCATGGGATAGCCCCATGACACAATTACAAGTTGACACACGGTGGTCAGAGATCATACTTTTAAATGCAGCAAGAGAAGGAAGAACCTTCAGCTTCAGAGTCAGTTGGAGGGCGTTCCAGGTGTTGGAAACATCAAAGGAAAAAACTGTTTTATTGAAAATAACTTTTTCCCCCCTAGTGCTCGCTGCATGGCGTCAAGGGATGAACCTCTTTCACTGTGTAATTCTGAAATCTGCAAGGCCAAACCACCTCACAACCTCGTATTAGCTTTCTCAAAAACCATTACTACTGCCAAAGCTTCTTTCTTTCACCATAGGATCGAGGCCTCGGCTAAGAACCTTCACAAAACACGCACACCACCATGTCCTGCCTCTTCATTCCACCTCCACCCCTTCCCCCTTCCCAGGGTGCGATCCACGGGGGGAGCTAGGTCCGCTATAGCTCCCCTAGATCAGACATCAGCTCCCCTGGGGGTCTCTAAAGCTCCCCTGGGAGCTGTATCATCATCGTGTATAATAATAAACGTATGCTATTTTGGATGTATGATTAATGATTTGCGTGTAGTGGCTACTTACTGGGACATAATTCACGGCATTCTAGCCTTTTGTGGTGTTTACTACATCTCCCATGACCCTTAGCGGGGGATGACGTAGTTAAAGAGAGACAGTTAAAGTTGAATGGAAGTGTTGTTTGTGCGTAATAAACTAGCGTTTTTGCATCGGAACACGACTCCGTCTACGCTATCATTACTGCATTCCTACATTTGTGACCCTTGGACGTATTTCGGAGATTATATCGAACATGTCAACTGAACAACAGAACGCAGATCGCAGAACTTTGAACGCAGTTTCACTCAAGCTGCGCAGAGTGCCAACGCTTGGTTCGCGCAAGCCGAAGCCCAATTCGCTCTCAGGAATATTACCGCGGATGCCACCAAGTACTACTATGTGGTAGCAGCCCTTACGAATTCAACGGCAGCGAGAGTGGTGAGTTTGCTGGAAAACCCACCTACACATGACAAAAATATGTGACTATAAAAACACGCTCTGAGTTTTTTTTTTTTGCACCCCCCCCCCCCCCGGGAGATTTTCGGGAGCTCCCCCGAAAATTGTGATATGGTTCGCACACTGCCCCTTCCACTCTCTCTGCCGAAGACGTTGCGATTTTCTTTGAGAAAAAAGTCGAAAACATCCGCAGCTCCTTTTCCCAACCCCCACCCATTCCAAATTCTGAATCGAGAACCTCATCCTTCACTCTGTCATCTTTTTCTCCCATTACAGACGCAGAGGCCTTGACACTGGTAACGGCGAACCGTCCCACTACATTCCAGCTGGACCCGATACCCTCCCCACTCCTCCCGAGTCAGACCATAGCACCAGATATCTTCCCATTCCTATCGGATTTGCCTCGACTACTGCAATGCACTGCTTGCTGGTCTACCGACCACCACCATCAAGCCTCTTAAACTCGTCCAGAACGCAGTCGCCTGCCTGATCTCCAACCTACCAAAGTCAGCATGTTACCCCACTTCTTAGGGACCTGCACTGGCTCCCCATCGCTGCACGAATTCGCTTCAAGGCCCTCGACCTGTCATACCGTGCGGCAAAGGGAACCGCTCCCGCCTATCTCCCAGTCAATGGTCTCTAACTACACACCCTCAAGACCCCTACGCTCTGCATCTTCTGGCTGCCTCAGACCCACTCCTGTCCGAGCTCCGGGAGGGTCATCAAAGAGAAGCTGCCTATTCTCAGTCCTTGCTCCACAATGGGGGAAGGAACTTCCCACCACAGTTAGGACAGCCGAAAACCGACCAATCTTTCGCTGTCGACTGAAGACACACTTCTTCAATCAATATTTGAAAAAATATATATAACTTTCTTACTGTCCTCTACTGTCATGCACTCTTCCTAATATACTAACATACACTCGAACACAGTACACACAAGTTTGAACACTTCGATGAACATTGTTACTCAACTGATAGAATTGTGCCCTTCCTGCTGACTTGTCGTACAAAGCCATGGCTCCCCTAGATCAGACATCAGCTCCCCTGAAAACATGATTTGTGAATTTTTGGGGGGTCTCTAAAATACTGACAATAAATGCTATTTCTGCCATGCATTTCACATTTTTCTGTAATTTTCTGTATTGTCATCATCGTGTATAATAATAAAATGTGGCTATTTTGATGTATGATTAATGATTTGGGCACTAATTCACCGTAATAGACAATAGCATAAATCTATGGGGTTGCGGCACTGCAGATATACCCTACTCGTAATACGCATGCAACATGCATGCTATTTTTGCGTTTACCATTCGGAGCATGGCGGCGCTGCACTGCAGTCTGCAGGCACAAATCAAACTTCACCCGCCGTTTAAAATAAATAAATACAGGTATCCAGGATAATGTCGAAAGTTAAACGAAATATCAAAGAAGTAAGCCTTCTAACCAATTTAGATTTTACAAAGAAGGCGAAGCAGCCTGCTCCGGGGACTACTTCTGTGACATGCAGATTTTGAGAATTGGGCAGATCTTCACCATCAGGACAGGTGGGTGGCGATAATGTTGAATTTTTTTGCCTACTATAATAATGTTAGACTCGATGTGTTTGGTCGTGGACTTGTTGTTCGGTATTGGTTCATCCGTGTGTTTATGTGTAAATAGGACTGTGTGTGAATTTTAGTGTTGGATCAGAGGGGTTCATCTGAGTATGTGTATTTAGACACCTGTGTGGTGTGGACTATGTGTGGTTCTGTAATACTCATACCTATAGCCTATGGCCTGTGTCGACCGGGGACGTTTTATGAGTTGTCAGCTCCTTTCTGTCATTCATTTCTATGCTACAGGCGCGACAGGTGCGCTCCTTTTCCCAGCGCCGCGCCTTGCGTTTATGCGCTCTCGGCGGCAGCGTTTGGGGCATAAAGTTGAAACTAGTTCAACTTTTGGAGAGGAGCCCGCTCATCAAGGTAACTCTTTTCGACCGACTAATCAACATCGAGGAAGTGGCGGAGCCGCGGCAGTCGCGAGACTCAGGAAAACGCTCTGAGCTTTTTTTTTCTTCTTTTTTACAGAAACAGATTTTTGGTGGTGTGTGAAAATCTTACAGATTCTTTCATAACTATATTAATTATGAGGAAATTATTAACTAATTGACTAATTAATTTTGACATTTTAATCTATTCCAGATCAGTGGGTTGTGAGAAGGGTGTGGAAACGTGAAGTTTCAGGTTCCCAGAGCAGTCCAAATTAAGCCATAAAAATCGCTGTTGTTTTTTCTCGCCCCAAAGCACAGGCTGATCAGCCTTATAGTTTGTGAGATATTGCTTGTATTCACACCCACACACAGATGCTACCGAATCCATACTGTCCATGGTAGACATAATCGCATAATATGGGATATAGTAGTCCACACTTTATAAATGACATCAAAGCCAAAAAAAAATGTGGTTGTGTGTGAAAATCTATATTAATTAGGAGGAAATTAACTAATTTACTAATTCATTTTGACATCCGAATCTATTCCAGACCAGTGGGTTCTGAGGAGAATGTGGAAAGGTTTCAGAAAGGTTTGTCCAAAATTAAGCCATTCAAATGTTGTTGTTGTTTTTTCTCCTCAGAGTGATAATTATCAGGATGATAATCCTGTATTGTTTTCAAATCAGCCAATTGTGTCAAATCAGTGGGTGCTTATTGAAGCACATTATGTCCTATAGTGGGTCATAAATAGTTCCACCCAATTAATGAAGGACGTATGGCTACAGTCCCTCATTGGAATTGATAATTTTTTCTTTTGACCAAATCTTTTTATTTTCAATTTTTTCAAACATGAAACAACACCACTCACAACACAATAATAACAATAATACATAAGACATCCAAAAACATAAACTAACACAACACTGATTAGACAACAGGTTGTGATCAAGTAAAAGTATACCAAATAAAATAAAAAATATACTATAAAAAGTGCTTACCGAGCCCCCTCAACCTCCAGGCCCGGCAACCGCAAGCCACAACCCCGGAGGACCCACAGCCCGGCCCCCCCACGAGCCAAAGCAGAACGCCTCTTTAGTGCCTCGACCCGCAGAGACCCCGAACCGCAGCCCCCCCCAGTCCGAGCCCACGATCACCAGACCCAGATCAGAAGGGGGTCAGAAAATATACATAGGATCAATATTGAATGAAAAATAATAAACTAAACAAAAATACAAAAAACACCATAACCATCAACATGCATGAATATTCGCTCGTTCTCCCCCCCACCCCCCCTCTCGCCCCAGGACCCCAACGTGAGACATCAATATAATACCTTATTCAGTACTCAATTTCCAGAGTCATTATGCGTTCTTTTAGTTTTTCCACCACAGCCCACCAGACCGCGATATTGGCCTCATTAACACCTATGACACGTGCAGTGGAAATCTCCAAATAAATAACATCAAGATAGGTGAGAATCCATACCTTTGGACATAACTTATCTGGTTGTATCCAGCGTGAGGCAATCAGCTTTTTGGCAGCGGTCAGACCAGCCAAAATGAGCCTCTTTACTTGTACAGAGGTCGGCAACAGAGAAACATCATTTAACAACAAAACAGAAGGCAAGGCCGGTATGGTTAGAGAGAAAATCTCTGATAACTGAGTGGTGACATTTTCCTAGAAGATCTCAACAGGAGGGCATTCCCAGTACATATGCATATATGTTCCAATGGCACCGTCTGGACACAAGGTACATCGAGAGTCAGGCCTGAGACCCATTAGGTTCAATCGCCTGGGGGTCAAATAAGTCCTATGGACAAAATGTTGATGGATCTGTTGGTGATCTGGGTTGCGTGATGATAGCCTAATATTCTCCCATACCGCATCCCAATCAAAATCTATATCCAACTCAGGGATATCCTTCCTCCAAATCGTATCTAAGGGTAGGTCTTTATATGAGGCCGTAAGTAAGTGCCGATAAAAGTCAGAGACGAAGCCTCTCGATGTCTCTGTCATAAAATTATTTGTGAAACCGGTGTCATTCTAGTGGAGCGTCCCATGGGACTCTGTGAGCCTTTAGAGCTGCCCTCATTTGTAAATAAAAGAAAAAGGAACTACCGGGGAGATCAAATTAGTTGGATAGGTCCTGAAAAGACCGGATACCAGAGTCGTTGAAAATATCCCTCAATACATGGATACCCTTCCCCTCCCATCTGGGGAATCTAATGGGTTGTTGTCCAATAAGGAGCAAATTGTTATTGAACAGTGGGGAGTGCGTGTGCCATTTATGGCGGTTAGTGCGAGTTCTCTGAGTATCACGCCAAATCTGCATCACATGTGTGATCAGAGGGTCAAATCGCAATTTGCATTGTTTAATTGAGATGTTGGTGTACACGATATCTTGAAGTCTGTGTGGGGACACCATCTCCTCCTCCAATGGACGCCAGGAAACAGCCGCTTGAGCGTCAAACCGCGTGATAAGAGGTCTTAGAGAGTATGCTTGGAAATAATATTTGAAGTCCGGAAATGCCAAACCCCCGTCCAATTTACTCCTCTGTGCAGTGGTTCTCTTTAAGCGCGGGCGTTTGTTATTCCAGACGAATTTATATGCAGCAGAGTGCAGTTTTTGCCAGTAACCAACAGGAGGAGACAACGGAAGCATGGAGCTAATAAAATGTATTCTAGGTAAGACATTCATCTTAATTATTGAGGCGCGGGCCTGTAATGAGTTCTTTAATTTGGACCACCTGTCAAAATCCTTCGCAATCCTGTCACCCAATACTTTACAGTCTGGTTAACAGTCGGGAATATTTCAACCCCAAGGCATTTAAAGTGATCTACCATGAGAATATTTGCTGGAAGGAGGGTTGCCTTCGCAGCCTCGTTGAGTGGAAGGAAGGCTAATTTTGGCCAGTTGATCTTAAATCCAGATAGGCTGCCAAAGTCATCTATTACTTGGAGAAGGTGGGGCAGAGAGACGGCCGGGTTCTGCATAAATAGGAGTACGTCATCCGCGTATAAGCTGATATGATGATGTGTGCCCTTAATTGACACAGGGGATATAACTCGTGATTGCCTTATGTACTGCGCTAGGGGTTTGAGTGAAAGAGCAAAGAGTCCTGGGCTAAGAGGGCAACCCTGTCTAGAAGAGCGCGAAACAGCGAATAGTGGTGAGCAAAGCTTCCCTGTCAAGGTCATGGCAGACAGGCCTGTGTAGAGAACTTTGATCATGTGAATGAAACCCTCGCCCAATCCCATCCTTCCTAGTACTGCCCATAAATACGACCACTCCAGTCTGTCAAAGGCCTTCATCGCGTCTAAGGACATGACGGCCGTAGGGGTTGCAACATCCTTACTGGCGTCAATCACGTGTAGTAACCATCTGATATTATCCGTGACCAGACGGCCTCTTATAAAGCCAGTCTGATCGGGGTTAACCAGAAATGTCATGTGCTTTTGAAGTCGGATGGCTAGCACCTTAGCATATAGCTTGAGATCGGCTCCGAGGAGACTTAAGGGTCTATAGCTGCCACATTCCGTGGGGTCGTTATCTTTCTTGAGTAGAACAGATATAAGTGCCATATTGACATCCCTGGAGAAGTTGTCCTCCTCGACTGAGTGTAAAATCATTGAAAGTAATAAGGGACCAAGTATATCCCAAAACACAGTATAGAGTTCCGGTGGTATGCCATCCCAACCAGGAGCCTTGCCCCGCTGCATGTCCGCAATTGCTTCCCTGAGTTAATCTAGTGTGATAGGTTCAGCTAACCGCTTTGCGTCCTCCTCTGAGGTTTGTGGTAGGTTAATTTGACTAAGATAGTCCTCCAGCTTGGTGTGATCAAAGACCACTTCCGACTCGTACAGGTTGGAGTAAAATGAGCGAAATGTATGATTGATTTTTTTGGGGTTGGTGGTTATCTCCCCCTGTTGGTTCTTAATGGCAGGGATATCCGCAAATTGATCGCTGGCCCGTATCCTCATAGCCAGTAGGTGACTTGGTGATTCAGTATCTAGTGCGGCAGAATGCTCTGATTCGGACTGATCATGACATGTTTAAAGTGGTTTCATTGTTGGGGCGCTCCAGTAGCACTCGTCCCGGGTTTCGTTTCCCAGTCCCAGCGACCATTTGCCACATGTCCTCCCTACCTCTCCTCCTGCTCTCCCTCTCTCCCTCTATCGATCCTGCGTGACAGAAAAAAGTGGTTTCATTGTTAATCTGTTCAAGTTACAGCTATAAGAGAGCGTATTTTTAAGTATAATTAGTTATTTTATCATACTGTACATTCATCAATTATTTTGCTGAGATCCTTATGAAGGTAGTTTGTTTAAAGTACAGCAGTACCATGGTAAAATTGGTTTTGACATTAAAAGTTATATTTTCGCTCTACTAGATGGTGGCCATCTTGGATTTATGGGTCAAATTGATGTCATAGAGTCAAACTGATGTCAGAATTGGAATCGTCATGGTTGACTTACACAACAAAGTGTATTCATACATGATTCTAGGTGCTCTGGATCAAAAGTTAATTTTTCAAGATGGCGTCAGCAGGTATTTTGGATTTGGCCATCTGACAAAAAATGCCGGGATTTTTGGGAGGGACACAGGGGCTAAATATTTTATAAAAGGTCCATAGAAGTCAAATCAATCATCAAAACATCTGGTCACAGAATTTTGGTTCTTGACCCAACTATAACTTTTTAAATTGTATTGCTAAATTGACATTACTATGGCCCATTCAACATCAATTATATATCGTTCAGGATGTAGGAACGTTTAACTTTTTCATTCACACATTCATACAAAAATACGGTCTAGAGTATAAATATGTTTTTATCGTTTTCTGCAGTATTTCATAGAACGTGAGTTATAGCCATAAATGCATATATTAGATCAGGGGTGGCCAACCCGCGGCTCGCGAGCCGCATGCAGCCTTTGCCGGTCAATGTGCGGCTCTTCCATCCATAAAAAAATAAAAATAAAAGAAAATTATATATATATATATTTTTTTTTTACTTTTTTTTTTTTTATGTCACTCATTCCGTAAGGACGTAGAATAAACATTTACAAAAAAAATGTAAATGGTCCATTTGCATGTTCTTGGTATCTGAATCTAGGGACATATATGGATCAGTGTCAGAAATAGTGTCTGTTACTAGGCTTGAGTAAATTGTAATGAACCAAAGGAGAATATCAATTCTATTTAAAAAAAAATCTTATCTTTGACTGTGAATAACACCATGCTAACATTGACCAGACCTGAAAAATCTAAGCAAATGAATAAAGGGAAGATGATTAAACAGAAGGTTTTGTAGATACAGTACTGAATTCTGCCATCTTTTTTATAATGTAAATTTCTCCACCATTTTTCATCGTATTGCAACACCGTTTTTTGCAAGACGTTCACAGAAAGGTACAGAAACGAACTGCGTTCTGTTTTATGGCAATAACGTTCAGGTTTGTGGGAGATAATCCCAAAAAATAAGAGAAATAAAAAAGTAAATCCAGAAGTCAGATGATTGACAGGGGCTGGTGTAGGGTCGTTTTTCGAAATTCGAGAGTCTCTTCCTTCAAAAGACTACACTCACTTTTGGCTGTGCCACTTCCTCCTGTCAATATGCGCCGGTTTCCGACTCAATGCCCTGAGATTTCTATAATCTTATATTTCACTAATAACAGTTAAAATAATTGGTAAACAAACGTAATGCTGAAAATATACACTTTTACTGTATATCTCGGGCTTAAGAGGTTAACCCTGTGAGGCCCAAATTAAAAAGACATTAGCAACTTCAGAGGCCAGAGGGTGGGACACATTTACTATCAAATAGCATTGTGAGGCTGAACAACAGGACCAATTGACTATAGCCTACATGTGTTTAACATTTTTTAAATAAACATTCTTATTTTAAATGGCTAAAAGTGATTTTGTAATTTTGCAACCGTGGGTCTCACAGGGTACTTTTAACCCTGTGAGGCCAAAATAAAAAAGACATTAGCAACTTCAGAGGCCAGAGGGTGAGACCTATAAACACATGAAGGGTGCCGTGCCGTGACTGAAAAAAAGGTTGAGAAACGCTGGTATATGGTGTGGCTCTTTGTGGTACCACAGTCATTTTTGTTCCTCTTAGTCTCTGACTGGTTGGCCACCCCTGTATTAGATCATTAAATGCAGTTTGATACCGATTGACGCCAGATAAAAAATGTCAACTGTACATGATCCCAGACGTTATGACTCATCATGCACGGTTGACCGGAGGGGGGGGGGGGGGGGGGGGGCTTTATAATTCAATGACCGACGTTAAATGATTCATGTAGTATGGGTGATATATTGATCAGAGCAGTTTGTATCGAAAATGGTAAACAAACAGGCTGAAACTCACCCCAGTCTCCTCGTAGCATTGGGTGATGAGCGTGGAGCAAAAAGATCGCTATTATGGGATGTTGATCTAGGTCAGGGGTCTCAAACTTGCGGCCCGCGGGCCATTTGCGGCCCGCGTGATGATATTTTGCGGCCCCCTACTTGACATCAAAGTGTAGTGTTAATGCGGCCCGCGCGCAACTGTTTGCCGAGTCGTTGCGCAAGAGTTGGACGATTATGGGGCTGCGGCACTGCAGATCCAATGATCCGCACGGACGTTAGACAGTGTTGCACTCGCTACACCCAGTCTGTAAGCTAATAGCAGTTGCAGAGGCTCTGGCTAGTAGTAACGTTATCATGTTGTGATTTTCGAAGCAAAATAAATATTCAACATTCTCTTTTGAGACTCCGCCTCAGACTCTTATCCTTTTGGCACTTGGAACTTACTGTACTTTCCTTGCAGGTCTGCAGCCATTATTGCTGGATTATGAATAGCACCAACTTTAGCCAAGCTAAGCTAGCTGACCTAGCTTGTCTCCCCGCATTGCCATTTGATAACGTTAGTCAGCTAACTCTAGTCAGTAGCTACTTGACTTAAATACGATTCACTGTGGGTGCATTATTGTTGATAGACGGACAGTGTCAGGTCCTGGAGAAAGGACAGGCCATCATCTGATTTGATGTAACGTTAAAGCGGATGTTGTTCCAACTAGCTAGCTTTTCAGTATAACAGTATAATAACACCAGCAAGTGAAACACATCCCGTCCGAGCTCCCCGTCACACGCTCTGTCGGGGACAATGGAATTTAAGAAAGTGTATCTGCTGCTAAAATGACAAACAGCATCACACTTTAAAACACGTTGATTTTATAATCATCATTCTCCGCAGGAGATAAATGACGTCATACGATCGGAGGCTAGAATTTCCGATACTGGTGAATGAATGAAAACTTTATTTAACAGATTGCAGAATGGGTACAATACAGTACGGCTCAATACACACAATTGTTAAGAGGATGCAGACCAGATAAATACTTTCGTCTTGTTTACATCAGGGTCCCCCATTTTCAATTCATAGTGTGGTCTTCAATTCATATGCCTTTTCATAGATAGATAGATATATTTAAAGACATTTTACAGCAGCAAGCATGCAAACTAAACGGATGTCCTGATGAATTGAAAATGGGGGACCCTGATGTAAACAAGACGAAAGTACTTCTCTGGTCTGCATCCCCCCAACAATTGTGTGTATTGAGCCGCACTGCACTGGTATCGGAACAACTCTAATTTTAATGCAACCTTTCCTCAAAATTCTGTGCTAAGAACCACAAAAATAAATGGAATGAAATCATCATATCAAGCTGCAAGCAGAATTAATGTTAAATCTATGTCACAACGAGAAAAAGCAACCAAGTCCTCACTCAGTGGCAAGAAGCCATTCTCTCTCTCTGATGCATACATAATAAAATAATGTATGACTGAAGTGATGGAGACCATGTTTGAAGGCAAACAAAAGCAAATCCCCCTCAGATCGCACAGCAACCAGAATAACTGAAATACTGGCTGGTGATTTGATTAAACAGCTTTGTGATAGAATAAAAAAAATGCACAGTGCATTTCCATAGCTGTGGATGAGTCCACTGACACCACTGAGAAGCCTATGTTCTGCAGAACCATTCATGTTCTGAAGAACTGTTCATGTTCTGAAATGTTATTGCTAAAGATTGAGAAGATTGGATCAGTTGTACTTTTTTTTGGAATACTTGAAACCCTTTTTTTGTGGAATATTTGATGCGGCCCAGCCTCACCCAGACTCTACCTCCAGCGGCCCCCAGGTAAATTGAGTTTGAGACCCCTGATCTAGGTGAACCATTTCCAGGTTGTATATTACTAATACACGTCCAATCATGTTGTTTATTGAGTTATGGCAACGGATCGATATGCACGGTGTGTGGATGGAGTCCCGCGAGCGATAACGAGTGGCCGGACGTAATAGGGTACAGACCAGCCATTTCCGGCAACTTCCGGTTTTGGCAACTCGCCGATCGGCCACCAGGTGGTGGTATTGAAGCGTTGGAGAGTTGAGCGGAGATCTACAGCACCAGTCATGACTCCGTGGGTGAAATGTGAATACCATGACGAAAATTTTAAATATTGATCTCAAAGACGCCATAATCAGTCATTGGCAGATTACGCATGGCGCAGAGTGACGTGTTAATCAGTCATTGGCGGGAGATGGGTTAACATCCAAGGGCCCACATGTGGACGATTATTTGCCGACCTCTAGTTGCTCGGGTGTGCGTTTCTTTTAATACAATATATAGATAGAATTAAAGCCCTATTTGTTGCCTGTCGATTGCCCTTTCAGATGACAAAATCCGTTCAGCGGTTCTCGAGTTACATGTCGACATGTGAGGCGTGCCCCAAAGTATGCAAAAGTACACATTACCACCCCCGACTCCCGGGGCTCTAGCTCCGTCAATCATTTGGCGATCTCGAGAATCTTTGCACAGGGTTGTACCCAATGGGGGTGGCTTTCCAATGATACCCCATGATATGATAATTGGGGATCTAATACGGTCTCTATTGATCGATTTATGATAAAGAAAAGAAAAGTCCCCTATAGGGGGACCTTAAGGCTTAACTTAAATATCAATGTGATTACCCTTTTTTTGTAATGTGTGTACCAGTCAAAATTCGGCATGATTATCCAAACAATGGACTTCTTTGTCTTCTTGTGTCACCTTCCCACACACAGATGCTACCGAATGCATAATGTCTGACATAATCACATACTATGGGATCTAGTAGTCCACACTTCATAAGTGACACCAAAGCCAGTGCCACTTCAAAGAGGTCTACTCCATGCTACATTAGTGCCATTACTTATCTCAAAAGGTCCTACCAGTACAACTCCATATATTGGAACCGTGATCTCTACAGGCACAGTTGCCCTGCTGTCGTACGAGAGGTTAGAATGGCCTCCTGGCTGGTTAAATGAGGCTGTTCGCAGAGTTTGACGACACATCCACGCGGACACGGGGGCCAGCCAAACCCTCCTCTTTAATACACTGTAAGTCATTATGAGTAATTACTGGATATGGAGGCAGAGAGGAGTAGATTGTCCCGTTCTCTCACAAAATGAGCTGAAAACATGACCTACGGAGCCACAGGTCCAGGACACGACTGAGAAGAGAAAAACATAGTAAACATTCACCATATCACTATGGTGACGGCAACAACAAACACATGATAAATTGGGAGTGTGTCTATGTTCCTATAGCTCTATGTTCCTACAGCCCTATGTTCCAACATCTATGTTCCCACAGCCCTATGTTCCCTCATCCATATGTTCCTACTGCCCTATGTTCCTACAGCCCTATGTTCCCACAGCCCTATGTTCCCACAGCCCTACTGTATTTTCCAACAGCCCTATGTTCCAACAGCCCTATGTTCCAACAGCCCTATGTTCCTACAGCCCTATGTTCCAACAGCCCTATGTTCGTACAGCCCTATGTTCCCACAGCCCTATGTTTGTACAGCCCTATATTCCTACAGCCCTATGTTCCCACAGCCCTATGTTCCTACTGCCCTATGTTCCCTCAGCCCTATGTTCCTACTGCCCTACAGTATGTTCCTACTGCCCTATGTTCCCACAGCCCTACTGTATGTTCCAACAGCCCTATATTCCTACAGCCCTATGTTCCCACAGCCATATGTTCCCACAGCCCTATGTTCCTACTGCCCTATGTTCCCACAGCCCTATGTTCCCACAGCCCTAGGTTCCTACTGCCCTATGTTCCTACTGCCCTATGTTCCCACAGCCCTATGTTCCCACAGCCCTATGTTCCCACAGCCCTAGGTTCCTACTGTCCTATGTTCCTACTGCCCTATGTTCCTACAGCCCTATGTTCCAACAGCCCTACTGTATGTTCCTACAGCCCTATGTTCCCACAGCCCTATGTTCCAACAGCCCTATGTTCCTACAGCCCTATGTTCCCACAGCCCTATGTTCGTACAGCCCTATGTTCCTACTGCCCTATGTTCCCACAGCCCTATGTTCGTACAGCCCTATGTTCCCACAGCCCTATGTTCGTACAGCCCTATGTTCCCACAGCCCTATGTTCCCACAGCCCTATGTTCCTACTGCCCTATGTTCCTACTGCCCTATGTTCCCACAGCCCTAGGTTTCCTCAGTTTAATTGGCTGTTATTCATGGAGCTTGGTCCCTGGAAACCGTGGAGGAACAGTGGCGAATCCTTGTGGAAGCCAACGGAAGCCATGCCTCCCTATAAATTTCATATCAAATTATGAAATATGAAATATGAAGAAAAAAAAAATTAAAATATAATTTTTTTTTAATATAGTTTACATTCATTTTCATCTGTGCATCTGTGTTATTTTTTTTAATTTTTTTTTAATGTCTCCCTCTTCTCCTTCTCACTCCCTCTAACACACTGTCAGACTGTGCTCACTACTGCAGCTAGTATAGGAGAGAAGCAGTGGGTAGGTCTCTTTCTCCAGGCTTCCAGCATTATAGAGTGAGTCCAAACTCCAAATCCGATCCTAGCCAATCAGATTCGAGCTGACTGCCACTGGCCACACCCTAAAAGTTTAAAACGGAGCTGGGAGGAAGACGTTCAGCATAATATTCCACCTGGAGGCGGGGCAGGTGCCATATTTTCCCCTCTGCACTCTGAACATTGTATTAACCCGTAACTGTTCCCACGGGCCGAATATTGCCCCGATCCTCGCGAGATTAAATCCACGGGGACCTCTCGGCGTGCCGAAGCTTTTCCTAAATCACTTCCATCATCGAAAACGAGGGGAAAAGGTCGGCTCGCGACCCTGAAAATGTCGCGTGATTTTAAAAACGCTGTATTAAGTGAGCCTATTATGGGATCCACGCGAGCTTTCTATCGTGGAAACATCTGGGCGTCCCGCAACTTTTACTGATTCACATGTAGCCCCTAAAATGCTTAGAAAAGGAAAACAGAAAGCGTGGAATAAACTCGCCGAAACGGAAAAGTGTTCCACGGGCGCGCCGTGATTCCGATCCGCGTGAAAATATTCACGGCCATAGAGGAGACCGTGGGACACCTTTTTGCAACCGAATATGTGTCTCGAATTTGCTCCCACGCGGCGCGCAAAATCGCGCAAGGAAAAATCGGACCAAAAATTAACCAATGCTCCAGCAGTATTAATGACCCTGATGTAAACAAGACAAACGTCTTTCTCTGGTCTGCATCCCCTTATACAATTGTGTGTGAATGAATGAAAACTTTATTAACAGATTGCAGAATGGGTACAGTACAGTACAGCTCAATACATACAATTGTTAAGGGGATGCAGACCAGAGAAAGACTTTCGTCTTGTTTACATCAGGGTCCCCCATTTTCAATTCATCGTAAATGTGTATTGAGCCGTACTGTATTGTACCCATTCTGCAATCTGTTAAATAAATAAAAATAACGTTTGACTGGCCGCCGAGCCATACTGTAGTGTACATGGTGACTGCTTGACTTAAAAAAAAAAAAAAAAAAAAAAAAAAAATTATTAATAAAAATGTTGAATAATTTTTTTTTTTTATAATTTTTTTTTGGCTTCCCCTGTTATTTTACCCACGCGACGCCACTGTGGAGGAAAGGTTTTACTCGTTCAGAACTTCTGGTTCAACTGGCACCAAGCAAGGGTGAAGAAATTAATTGGTGTTGCTCATGTGTGTGTGTGTGTGTGTGTGTGTGTGTGTGTGTGTGTGTGTGTGTGTGTGTGTGTGTGTGTGTGTGTGTGTGTGTGTGTGTGTGTGTGTGTGTGTGTGTGTGTGTGTGTGTGTGTGTGTGTGTGTGTGTGTGTGTGTGTGTGTGCGTGCGTGTGTGTGTGGGGGGGGGGGGTAATCTTGATTGGAGGAACATTTCTTACATTCTACAAAACATTTATTTACAGAAGATGATCAGCCAGAGATAAACCAACTATAATTGCTGAAATGGAAGTAAATGAGCCATCAGGGTCTAAGTATAATAAATAATTCTTATAAATAAATAATAAACTAAACTAATTCAACACTAAATAGAACAGAAAGATAAATTGGTCAGAATCTAAACAGAAAAACTAAACTAAGCTCCCTGACTAAACTCTGATGTTGACAGTGGCTCAGCAGGTCGTCGGGTTATCAGAAGCAGACCCGGCGCCATGGGCGGGCATTAGGGGGCCGGGCCCGCCCACTGAGTCAGCTGTGCCCACCCTGGTAAAAAAATAAAATAAAATAAAAAATGTCAATCAAAGTCGACTATCCAAATCCTTAGTCGGGGACAGCCCTAGTGGGCACTGATGTCAACAACAACACTACTGAAGCTAGCACGGCACTCTGTGAGAATTCGTTTTCTACCCTCAAGAACGTCTTTACAGAACATCGCCTTAGTATGCTTCATCGACGCAAGGCCAATTTAATTCAGTTGGCATTTGAGAAGGACTTAACAAAAAAGTTCAGGAATGAGTGGAGGGACAGTGTTTTAAGAAGATTTCACTCTGTCCCCAAACGCCGCTTGCCTCTCTACTTATGATGGTGAGTAGCCTGTGGAGGAATTTTGTTTGCTTTTTTATGCACCTTATTTTTGTCAGTTCAGTTTGTCAGTGAAGTCAGAAGTGTTGAATAAATGGAGACTTTTCAAAGATATAGAATAGAATAGAATAGAATAGAATAGAAATGTATTATCCTGAGGGAAATTTGACACTGCAAATCACTCAACATTAAACAGAACAAGTCACGAATATGAATAACAAAACAAATGGCCTAAGAATAGAATAAAATGAAATAGAATAAAATAGAATAAAAGATACAGTAAATAAATACAGTAAAAATATACTGAAGTCTACAGTAGGTGTAATATTGCTGTGAGGATTCGCCTGTCCCTGGACCTTTTTCCTGTGTTTTCCCTGTCTACTCTCCTCATCAGCCCCCACCCTTGCGATGATTTACTCTCCTCTACTCTTCACCAGCCCCCACCCTTGGACATCCTTGATCCTCTACCTTCACGCACCTGTTGGGAGTTTGCAATCACCTCGGGAGAGTACATAGGTTGCAGACTCCCCTCCAGTCCTTGTCGGGTCGTTCTGTGTTCTGTGTTCTGGATTCTGTGTTCTGGATTCTGTGTTCTGGATTCTGTGTTCTGGATTCTGTGTTCTGGATTCTGTGTTCTGGACTCTGTATCTGTGTTCAGTGTTCATGGAGTTCTGGACGTTACCATTCTGTACGTCACCATCACCTGCCGCGTCTCCGGCGTGAGACGACGGCCCAGCCATCACCACCTGTCGCCGTTTGCCTGGAGTGGGACACCGTCTTCGCTCTCTAATTCTCTACGGGAGGTTTTCCAGTGTTCCCACTCCAGACGTCAAGGCGGCATGCCATCGCTCCCGATTCCACGGGAGGAAGGCGTCTCTTCGTGATCCTCGTTCCTGGGGTGAGGCTCGTCGTCGCTCCCTAGTATTCCACGGGAGGACGGCGTGTTCCCATCCCGGTCCCCTGGGACCCCCTTTGTTCTGCGCTGCCCGTCTGCAGCATCCGAAGAGGAGGAGGAGGATCCCCGTGCCAGGCCTCCGCCGTCGGGCCCCTGTCCCCGTGCCAGGCCTCCGCCGTCGGGCCCCTGGTCCCCGTGCCAGGCCTCCGCCGTCGGGCCCCTGTTCCCGTGCCAGGCCTCCGCCGTCGGGCCCCTGTCCCCGTGCCAGGCCTCTGCCGTCGGAACCCTGTCCTCATCCCTGTAAGCAGCTCTGGCCCTCGCCCTGTCCAAGGCCTTAACCCTGTTCTCTGTCCCTGTCTCCAGCCCGCTTCTCCGGGCCTCTGTCCCTGTCCCCCTCTCCAGTGCCCCTGGTCCTGGCCCTGACACTTAGCCCTGGTCCTTAGCCCTGGCCCTTAGCCTTAGTCCCTTAGCCTGTTCGCCTCTTAAAGGCACAGTGCCGCATTTTCCATATGTCTTTGACTCTAGTGTTTTTTGTGTTCTCCCTTAACACTTTCCGTGCCACTCACGAGATTTCTCTGGGTTTTTTATAGGTGGTTGCTAGCCACTCACGGGATTTCTCTGATTTTTGTTTTTGTTTTTAGCGATCTGAAAAATTATTGCATCACCCGAGCCTACCCGAGTATAGCCGAGGGGCGCCGGCGATCACTGTGGAAAAAAGCGCCCCCTGTCGTCTCCCAGATGACATAAGTGATTTTGGAATGGACTCAATGAAAATGAATGGAGAAAAAAATCCGGTACTCCACATTTTCCAGTTCACTGATCCAGCCGGGGTTACCACAGTTCATTCTGGAACCTCAGATCCTCGTTGATCATGGAGATCTACAGTATCGCGTTGGATCCATACACGTATCGATTTTTTCGAATGGTGATCAGGAATTGGAATATACCAGTTGGATACCATCTGATGTCAGGTAAGGACTCTATGTTATCAGTGTTAGGATAATCAGAGTAAGTTTAATGAAGTTATAAGCTGTTTTGTGAAATGTCCTCTTTCGGTTTCACTGTAAAAGTCTGTGAGGAAATCAACAAAGCGATTATCCGTGCGCGGCCGTAATGTGCTTGCGTGCACGTATAATATTGATCATCTAGCGTTTATTTGAAAACGATTCATAAAAAGGCCGACGAATATCAACGTTGTGGAATATTCCACTAAAAGACGATTTTCATAGAATGCTCCAAAATGAGCTGTTTTTTATATCAAAACGGGGGCTTTTCTAACTGCTCTGAAACGGAAACGACGCGATAAAAAAACAATCTGCCTTCACAGCACTGACTGGAAAATAGTATTTGATAATGCGATGGGCAGATTAGACACATAGCCATAATTTAAAACATAGATTAGGCGATATTAACGTTAACATTGGCGCCGATGGTGGCATTCAGCCGGTAAAACGGAAAACCAGGCGTGGCGCTCAAAGTGTTAAAGGGACTGTGCCGCTTTTTGTTATGTAATAAATAAATGCCCTGTTTTGGCTTACTCTCATACCTGTCTTGTGTTGTGCGATTGGGGTCGGTTACAAACCATAACAGTACGACCCGACCCGTCGACGACCCCAGCCAGCACAGACAGTGTATTAGAGAGTCCCCTGTTAGCTCCCCTGTTAGCTCCCCTGTTAGCTCCCCTGGTAGCCTCTTTAGCTCCCCTGTTAGCTCCCCTGTTAGCTCCCCTGTTAGCTCCCCTGTTAGCCTCGTTAGCTCCCCTGATAGCTGGCTTGTTCCCCACAGCTAGGACTGTCCTTTCAGCTAGCTTGTTCTCATGCTG
Source organism: Notolepis coatsorum (assembly GCF_963971535.1). Taxonomy (NCBI): domain Eukaryota; kingdom Metazoa; phylum Chordata; class Actinopteri; order Aulopiformes; family Paralepididae; genus Notolepis; species Notolepis coatsorum. Next base: position 134,427,176 of record NC_140166.1, on the reverse strand, counting down.
GTCCAGCCCTGTCTGCTAGCCTAGCTCCGGCAGCTAGCGCAGCCTCTATGTTAATGTAGCAGTACAGCTAGCATAGGCCCTGTAGCTAGCAATGCTCTGGCAGCTACCCTGTCCCTCTGCTAGCCCCACTTTAGGTGTAGCTTCCCCTGCTTGCATGGCCCATTTTTTTTTTTTTTTTTTGCTTTGTCTTGTCCCCCTGCCCCGCTGTCTGATTTTTTGGGTCGCCCGGTGGCTCCCGTGGAGGGGGAGGTACTGTGAGGATTCGCCTGTCCCTGTAAGCAGCTCTGGCCCTCGCCCTGTCCAAGGCCTTAACCCTGTTCTCTGTCCCTGTCTCCAGCCTGCTTCTCCGGGCCTCTGTCCCTGTCCCCCTCTCCAGTGCCCCTGGTCCTGGCCCTGACACTTAGCCCTGGTCCTTAGCCCTGGCCCTTAGCCTTAGTCCCTTAGCCTGTTCGCCTCTTAAAGGCACAGTGCCGCATTTTCCATTATGTCTTTGACTCTAGTGTTTTTGTGTTCTCCCTTAAAGGGACTGTGCCGCTTTTTGTTATGTATTAAATAAATGCCCTGTCTTGTGTTGTGCAATTGGGGTCGGTTACAAACCATAACAATTGCACAGTGATGGAAGATGATAACTGTCACTCTGTGCTCAGTGATGCAGTGAGGCACAGTGATGCATTGTATAGTCTGATGGCTGTCGGAATGAAGGACTTCCTGTGCCGTTCAGTGCTGCATTTAGGTAGTGTGAGCCTATAACATGCTCCTCCTGTCAGCCAAGTCTGTGTATAGTGGGTGGGAGGGGTTTTCCCTGATGGCCTGGAGCTTAGCAAGGCTCCTCCTCTCCGCCACCCTGGCTAGAGTCCAGCTCCACCCCAACCACGCTACTGGCCTTCTTGACCATCTTATCCAGCCTGTTTGTGTCCCCTGCTCTCAGTCCGCTGCCCCAGCAGGTCTGTTATATATATATCCGTTCAGTCTGTTTTTGTATAAGTGAATGTTCTTAAGATAGAGAGAAATTAGATTTTTCAATTGCCTCTCTGCTGTTTAGTTCAGCACCGTGGGCAGCGCCAAGCAAGCCACAGTGCCGTTGTCCCAGCTGAAACATATAAAAGGGAACTTGTGTTGAAAAACCATTGTGCCCCCCCCACTAATTTGTTTCTGCAGCCTGGTCTGATCAGAAGGAACCCGGTTCGATTCCGACTCCTCCCGGGCAGCGTGTCGAAATGTCCTTGAGCAAGACACTTAACCCCTAACTGCTCCTGATGAGCAGGTTGGCACCTTGCGTGGTTGCTTCCGCCATCGGTGTGTGAATGTGTGAGTGAATGGGTGAATGTGCGGCATACTTTGTAAAGTGTAAAGTGGATGATAGCTCTATATAAATGCAGTCCACTAGCACCACAACAAAAGAAAAAGGTCAGATGGTAAGTAAGGCTGAGACCACTTATCTATATATCGATAATTATCGATAACTGCATGATATCGATAAGTGGCGTCACATATCGATATATCACATATCGATATATATTTTTTTTTAATATTTTATACTATACTAAAATACTATGTATTGTGGCATGTTTTAGTTAAAACATCCCCATTTCATGTACATTCAGTTGAATTGCAACTCTGCACTGTTCTTTCAATATGCAGTGCACTCCTCCATCACATCCAGAGACCACTGACTATAAAATGAGAAGGATCACTGTGGTCGTTTTGAAGGGGAAATCTGTAACACTAAAGATGGCGGCAACAACAAAGAATTGCTGCAAAATAAACATAAATTAGTTTAAAGGGGACCTATCTTACTTCTGGAACTCCCTCCCCCAGTCCATCAGAGACTCCCCTACACTCTCCACCTTCAAAGCTCGCCTCAAAACCCACCTGTTCTCCCTTGCCTTCAACCCCCCCCCCACCCATAACCCCCCCCCCTCCAACCTGATTGATGTCTGTCTCCAGTCTTTTTGTGCTATCATGCTGTCTTCCCTGTTCCCCCCATGGTCTCATGTTCCTTTTGTTTTTGTTTCTTTGTTGTTTCTTTGGTTTTGTTTCTTTGCTTTTGTTTCTTTGTTTTTACTTTTGCTCCCGACTATTGTCAGCGACTTCGGGTTATTGAGAAGCGCTATATAAATTAAATGAATTATTATTATTATTATTATTATTATTATTATTATTATTATTATTATTATTATTATTATTATTATTATTATTATTATTATTATTATTTCTTTCACTATTTGGGCAATTTTACACAATTCCTATGAGTCTATGGAACACATCTCTATGTTTTTTTTCCAAAAAAAATCATTGTTTTGTATTTCTAATCAAATACTGTAGAGCACCACTTTCTGCCCTTCCAATGTCCAAGCTGTTTTTGGCTGGGCTCCGCCCATACTCGCAATGCGCTTTGAGTGACAGTCACCCACTGCACTGGCAGATACCTGTTTTCCACATTGCTAAAAAAAATGTAAACCCCTGGAAAAGGCCATTTATAAGATAGTTCCCCTTTAAATAATACAAATATATATACATACTAATAAAAATATCAATATGTAGATCATTTGGTCCCAATTTATCGATTCTTCCAAATGGCATATCATTAATGGTAAGTGAAATAAACAGCAGACAAGGCTTCCCTAAAGTTAAGATTAGTTCAACAAGGCACTTCTACCAACTAATCAGCAAAGAAAGAATACACTAAACAGATCTGTATCAAGGAGCTAAACAGAGCTGTATCAAGGTGCTAAACAGAGCTGTATCACAGTGCTAAACAGAGCTGTATCAAGGTGCTAAACAGATCTGTATCAAGGAGCTAAACAGAGCTGTATCAAGGTGCTAAACAGAGCTGTATCACAGTGCTAAACAGAGCTGTATCAAGGTGCTAAACAGAGCTGTATCACGGTGCTAAACAGAGCTGTATCAAGGTGCTAAACAGAGCTGTATCAAGGTGCTAAACAGAGTTAAAAAATAGCAACTATCTCAACAACAGCAGCACCAACCCAACAAACAGCTCAGTGGCCAAACGGCCAAGTATCACAGGTTCTGGTAATGAGATACAGCAATACCCCTGACGATCATATGAAGTTCATGGTGTAGGTGATCCAAACACTAGAGAGGAGAGAGAGACAGAGAGAGAGAGAGAGAGAGGGGGGGGGGGTGAAGAACAAAAACTGTTTTCAGATAGAGGAGGACGGTGCAGATAGTTATTCTTACCTGGAAGATAAAGCTTGTCTAGACTCCTGAGATTGTCAGAGGGGGGGAGAGGGGACAGAGGAGAGAGAAAAACAAGATTGAATACCCAATGCAAAAAAAAGAAAGAAAAACCATTTTCTTTTCTTCCAGCGTACGGACTCCGCAAACGTCCAGCATCGCACCTTGGACTGAAGAGGAGTGAGAGGAGGAGCAGAGAACACAGCACAGCATGGACCAGTGTTGTAGGAATCGACTTGGACTTGAGCACTGATGACTCAGACTTGGACTCGAGCATTGACTGCATTCGGACTCGGAAGGTGCAGATGAGGACTCAAGACTTGTTAACTGATAAATACAGTTATTATTATAAAACTTGTTTTGTATTAGGCCCTAAATCATTTGGCATAAATATCGACGACTAGTGCATTACTTTGGCTATTGTGTCACAAAGTAAATAAACTCCCTTTGAAATGGTGACCGCTGTCATTGGACATTTGTCATTGTCATTTATGTTTAATGTAGACCTTTTTTATTTGTATGTCAGCTCTTTGACTGCCAGAGTGGAGTGACTCGGACTCGGACTAGGGTAATGGGCACTCGACTCGGGATCTTCTTTGTTGACTCGGACTTGGACCCGGATCCGAACACTGGGGACTCGAGACTTGCCTTGGACTCGAGTCGGTCGGGGCACCTGTTCAGCAGGGAGGGGATCTGGGGAAAATAGCGTGAACCTCTGCACGTGTTACGTTCCCCCAGTGAAACTCCTCGCTGTCGGGTGAAAAGAAGCGGCTGGCGACTCCACATGTATCAGAGGAGGCATGTGGTAGTTCTACACCCTCTCCAGGCAGACAGTGGGGCAATGCACGCAACGACCAGGAAGGGAATTGGCATAACGACTAACATGCGGTACCAAAAGCAATTACCACCAACCACCATTGTGTGGCATTAAAGTATCTTGTATCTTGTAAATACAGAATGCCCAAAAATAAATAGAATACATTTGTGATCAAATCATCTTGGTTGATACAAATGTATTTGTTAAAACATGGTAAATGGAATACAAATTAGTTTAGGAGTTTGGTAGAGGACGTCACGTTCTCTGGCCGGGAGAAGTCAGTCAAGCTCCCTGACTTGTTTGTGGGGTCACCTTATAAACTATCTGACACAAAGAGAGGGGGTGGGGGACAGGATGACCAGGTGTTATGGTACAGGAAGGAGGGTGAAGACAGGAAAGCGAGGGTGAGGGGCACAGGCAGGAAGGGGGGAAGGTGTTAACAAAAGGACTAGAATGAGGGTCCAGGATGGGGGAGGAAGGTGTTAACAAAAGGACTAGAATGAGGGTCCAGGATGGGGGAGGGAGGTGTTATCAAAAGGGCTAGAAGGAGGGTTCAGGATGGGGGAGGAAGGTGTTATCAAAAGGACTAGAATGAGGGTTCAGGATGGGGGAGGGAGGTGTTAACAAAAGGACTAGAATTAGGGTCCAAGATGGGGGGAGGGAGGTGTTAACAAAAGGACTAGAATGAGGGTCCAGGATGGGGGAGGAAGGTGTTAACAAAAGGACTAGAATGAGGGTCCAGGATGGGGGAGGAAGGTGTTAATAAAAGGACTAGAATGAGGGACCAGGATGGGGAAGGAAGGTGTTATCAAAAGGACTAGAATGAGGGACCAGGATGGGGGAGGAAGGTGTTAACAAAAGGACTATAATGAGGGTCGAGGATGGGGGAGGGAGGTGTTAACAAAAGGACTAGAATGAGGGTCCAGGATGGGGGAAGGAAGGTGTTATCAAAAGGACTAGAATGAGGGACCAGGATGGGGGGAGGAAGGTATTAACAAAAGGACTATAATGAGGGTCGAGGATGGTGGGAGGAAGGTGTTATCAAAAGGACTAGAATGAGGGTCCAGGATGGGGGAGGGAGGTGTTAATAAAATGACTAGAATGAGGGTCCAGGATGGGGGAGGAAGGTGTTAACAAAAGGCCTGAATGAGGGTCGAGGATGGTGGGAGGAAGGTGTTATCAAAATGACTAGAATGAGGGTCCAGGAGGCGGTTAGGTGGCCGAGCGGAGATTGCGTTCGTCTCCAACCCCGGAGCTGTGAGCTGGATTCGCCTGTTCGAATCCAGCTCACAGCTCCGGGGTTGTCACCAGCTTGGCTGGCCGTCTGCACCAATACAATTGGCTGTATTGGAGGGTGGGAGAAGCTGGCGGGGTGGGTCCGGGTCGTTGTAAACAGCGACTCCTACAGTTTGGTCGGGGCGCCTGCTAAGCGCGGATAGGACTCGAGGGGGATAGTGTGGTCCTCCCACACGCTACGCCCTCTCGATGAGAATCCGCGCTGCCAGGTGAAAAGAAGCGGTGATTGGCTGGACGTGTGTCGGAGGAAGCATGTGGTAGCCTCCACTCTCCCAGATGATCTGACTGTGGGGGGTAAGTGCGCAGCGACCAGGAAGGGACTGGGAATTGGCATACGACTAACATTGGGATGGGAGAAAATCGGGGGAAAATGGAGGGGGAAAAAAAAAAAAAAAAAAAAAAATTAGGGTCCAGGATGGGGGAGGGAGGTGTTAACAAAATGACTAGAAGGAGGGTTCAGGATGGGGGAGGAAGGTGTTAACAAAAGGCCTGAATGAGGGTCGAGGATGGTGGGAGGAAGGTGTTAACAAAAGGACTGAAAGGAATCTTCCACATTACCAGGTATTTATTGTTTGTGCTAAACAGAAATGACCAGTTCCAGTAATGGCCCTCCATCTGGGTGGTGGTTACTGTCAATGTGGTAAATGGTAAATGGTGCATTTATATAGCTCTTTTATCCAAAGCGCTTTAAAATGTCTTCCTCACACTGCAACCATGCAAGGTGCTGCCAACCTGCTCATCGGGAGCAATTAGGGGTTAAGTGTCTTGTTCAAAGACATTTCCGACACGCATTTTTTTCATCTTGTTTTTTATACTGTGCGAAAAACGAAACAAAAATGATGGGAAACGCACTTACAGAGTCTGGCAAAAAGATATATACCAGTTTCCTCTCTCTGTGTTCAATAGAAAGCTATCCAGGGCTGCACAAATTAATTTAATTAATTAATTAATTAATGTGTTGGGGGGGCGGGGGGACTTATTGAAACAGTTTGAAGGACTTCCCTAAGTCAAGAGCCTCTGAGCTCACATCATGTTTACATCTTTGGAATAACTTTAGCAACCCTCCCCCCTTATCACCCACTTTTTCATCCTTACTTTCAGAACGCTGTCTCTCCCCTCCTTCCATTCCCTAGTCAGGTGTGTTCTGCCTGCCCTTTCTTCCCTGCCTGCCTGTATCCCCTGCCTGCCTGTCTCCCCTGCCTGCCTGTCTGTCTCCCCTGCCTGCCTGTATCCCCTGCCTGCCTGTCTCCCCTGCCTGCCTGTCTGTCTCCCCTGCCTGCCTGTATCCCCTGCCTGCCTGTCTGTCTCCCCTGTCTGCCTGTATCCCCTGCCTGCCTGTCTCCCCTGCCTGCCCGTCTGCCCTGCCTGCCTGTCTGTCTCCCCTGCCTGCCTGTATCCCCTGCCTGCCTGTCTGTCTCCCCTGCCTGCCTGTATCCCCTGCCTGCCTGTCTCCCCTGCCTGCCCGTCTGCCCTGCCTGCCCGTCTGCCCTGCCTGCCTGTCTGCCCTGCCTGCCTCTCTTCCCTGCCTGCCTGTATCCCCTGCCTGCCTGTCTGTCTCCCCTGTCTGCCTGTATCCCCTGCCTGCCTGTCTCTCCTGCCTGCCCGTCTGCCCTGCCTGCCTGTCTGTCTCCCCTGCCTGCCTGTATCCCCTGCCTGCCTGTCTGTCTCCCCTGCCTGCCTGTATCCCCTGCCTGCCTGTCTCCCCTGCCTGCCCGTCTGCCCTGCCTGCCCGTCTGCCCTGCCTGCCTGTCTGCCCTGCCTGCCTCTCTTCCCTGCCTGCCTGTATCCCCTGCCTCCCTCCCTGACCCCTCGCTGGGTCTCCTTTGAAAGGATTTCTTATAGCTCACACTGTCTGTCACATTGTCAACAATTTGGAGGTCATTTTCCTCGTCCCCGTCAAATGAACGAAAGCAAGGTTACCGGCATCTGAATGGCGCCACACACCATCCAGAGTTATCCACAACCTTTTATGCCTCAAAGAACAGAGCTGTGTGTTGTATGAATTCTGACATGATCGATGTGGAAACATCACGTTGCAGGGAAAAGCAGATACAAGAAAAACAAACACAAAAGATAAGAGGCGCCTGTTGTCGGAGTGGGATTGTAGAGCGGTGCGTGTTGCACCCGGCGATACCAGGTGGGGGAGGAATACATGCTCAGCGGGGGGGGGGGGGGCGTCTCAGCTGGAACGGGGGAAGAGGGCTTTATTTGCAGTGGTGGAAGGTCAAGGTCAACTTTATTTATATAGCACATTTAAAATGAACCGAAGTTGTACCAAAGTGCTGTAACAATACAAAAACAGAAATACTAAAAGAAGTACAAAATACAGTATACACACAAAGTCATATAACTACAATAAAGTTTAAAAAACAATCACGATACGACCAAGGGATGTGTGGCTTACCGAGCCTCAGAAGAAGCCTTGAAAAAGTACACAGTTCCTTTACTTAAGTAAAAGTAGAAATACCCAGTTAAATGAGTAATCTGGTCAAAGTAAAAGTCCTCCATAAAAATTTGACTTAAGTAAAAGTAGAGAAGTATTTGCTATTGAATGTACTTAAGTATCTAAAGTTAAAGTATGTATTCTACATGATGTGCGTGTGTTCCAGTGCTTGGGAGCATTCAATTCTCTAACCATTGACCTTTAAAGGTTATGTTAAACTGGTATGCAGTCCAGTTATGCTGCTCTAAAAGTCCTGTTGAAGTTGGCAGGCATAAATGTAGTGAAGTAAAAAGTACAATATTTCCTTTGAAATGTAGTGGAGTAAAAGTACAAAGTCCCCTAAAATGAAAATACTTGCGTAAAGTACAAGTACCCTCAAAATTATACTTAAGTACAGTACTTGAGTAAAAATAATTTCCACCACTGTTCATTTGTCTTGTGCACATCTTTATATATATATATATATATATATATATATATATATATATATATATATATATATATATATATATATATATATATATATATATATATATATATATATATATATATATTGTGGCAGATAGCACCCGCCCTCTCATGGATATGTGAAGGACGGGAGATATTATTGCCAAGGAAGGAGTGGAAACAATTAGGTAGCTGATTAGTACTGATAGAACACACATGTGCATCATTAGTTCACCCACATCTCACGTGCACACACCCCAGACACACACACTACAAACACACTAGGTTAGTGAGAGATGAGTTGAGTGGAGGTGAGGTTGGAGTTGTTGTATTGAGAGAGAGATTGTTATATTCTGAGTTTTGTGAGGTGAGAGGTAGTGAGAGGAGAGGTGAAGGCGAGAAGGTGTTCATTGTGTACTGGACCCTAGACTGGCTGAGAAACCCCCTTGTGTACTGACCCTGGACCGGACGACTACCCTGAGTATTGAACAAACAAATTGTGAAAGAGTTAACCTTCTATAGTGTGGTAGTGAAAAGAGTTAACCTTCTGTAGTGTGGTATTGAAAGGGTTAACCTTATGTAGTGTGGTAGTGAAAGGGTTAACCTTCTGTAGTGTAGTGAAAAGAGTTAACCTTCTGTAGTGTGGTAGTGAAAGGTTAACCGTCTGTAGTGTAGTATTGAAAGGGTTAACCGTATGTAGTGTGGTAGTGAAAGGTTAACCGTCTGTAGTGTGGTAGTGAATTCAAGGTTCTCCTATTGGTCTACAAAGCCATTAATGGTAAAGCCCCTGCTTACCTAGCAGACCTCCTCACCCCCTATACCAACGTCAGGGCCCTCAGATCATCTGACAAGGGTCTCTTAACCACCCGTAGGTCTAATTTCAAGTCTAGGGGCGGACGTGCTTTTGCGGTCGCAGCCCCTGACCTCTGGAACAGCATCCCCATGTCCATTAAATCTGCCCCCTCCGTCGAGTATTTTAAATCGAAACTCAAAACCCACCTATATCGCCTGGCCTTCCCTGACTCACTTTGACTCTTGCCTTGCTTGTTGACATGTTGTTCTGTTTTCCTTTGTCTATCCGTTGGTTGTTTTTTCTGTTTATTATAGATACTTTTCTTTGTTCTTAGCTATGTGAAGCACTTTGGTTGACAAGCATCATGTCTAAATGTGCTATATAAATATATTTGATTGATCGATTGATTGATTGAGTGAAAGTGTTAACCCTCTGTAGTGTGGTAGTGGAAGGGTTAACCTTCTGTAGTGTGGTAGTGAAAGGGATAACCTTCTGTAGTGTGGTAGTGAAAGTGTTAACCCTCTGTAGTGTGGTATAAAAGGGTTAACCTTCTGTAGTGTGGTAGTGAAAGGGATAACCTTCTGTAGTGTGGTAGTGAAAGTGTTAACCCTCTGTAGTGTGGTAGTGAAAGGGTTAACCTTCTGTAGTGTGGTAGTGAAAGGGTTAACCTTCTGTAGTGTGGTAGTGAAAGTGTTAACCCTCTGTAGTGTGGTAGTGAAAGTGTTAACCCTCTGTAGTGTGGTAGTGAAAGTATGGTGAAGGCTGAGAAGTGGCTAGAAAACTATTCTTGTTCCCACCTGTGTCATGGAAAAAATTGTCTACGAACAGGTCGAAAAGTACCTAGCGGAAAAAAATCTAATCTACGAATTCCAATCTGGCTTCAGAACATCCCACTCCACTGACACATGCCTTCTCTATTTGAATGACCACATCAAACAAGAGGTGGACGCAGGCAAATACTGCGGCATGGTCATGCTGGACCTACAAAAGGCCTTCGACACTGTCAATCACTCCATTCTGATTGACAAGCTAAAAGCAATTGGTTTTGATAGTCTATCAGTGAGCTGGATGCAATCCTACCTTGAGGGGAGGGAACAGATGGTGGAGGTAAACGGTACCCTACCCCCCCCCCCCCTCACAGTGAGCTGTGGTGTTCCACAAGGAAGCATACTAGGACCGCTACTGTTCCTAATTTATGCAAATGACATGTCGTCAGCTTGTGACTGCAACTTGTTCCTGTTTGCGGACGACTCAGCCCTGCTGGTCTCTGACAAGAACAAGTTACAGGTTGAAAAAACCCTCAGCTCGGAACTAGGCAAAATCTGCATATGGCTCGCGGATAACAAACTATCATTACACATGGGCAAAACAGAGTCCATTCTCTTCGGTTCAAATAACAAACTCAGCAAGACCGACGGCTTCTCAGTTACAGTGGGTGACAATATTGTCACAAGGAAAGATGAAATTACCTACCTGGGTTCCATCCTAGAGGCTAATCTCTCCTGTGACAAAATGGCATCCAGTGTAATAAAAAAAGTCAACCAACGAACTCGATTCTTGTACCGGATCTCCTCTCTGGTATACAAGAATACCCTGAAGACTCTGGCAGGAGCACTCATTCAAGGGTACTACGACTATGCTTGCACCTCATGGTACCAAAGCACCTCAAAGGCGCTAAAAACAAAATTACAAACATCTCAAAACAAACTGGTCAGACTACTGCTTGACCTTACTCCTAGAACCCACCTCACCCCTGCCCACTTTGACAACCTAGGATGGCTTAGAGTAGACGACAGAGTACAGCAACTTGCAATGGGCCTGGTCTACAAGATACACTACACGACCAAGGTACCCATGTACATGTCAAAATACTTCCCAAAGGTCAGTGAATACCACGATCACAACACCAGAGGGAGCGCCACAAATCATGTTAAACCCAGATTCGGCTCAAATAAGGGACTAAACACGTTTCGCAATTATGCCACATCAATGTGGAACGCCCTACCCAAAGCTGTAAAGGAATGTGGATCACTACCCACTTTCAAAACCACTCTCAAGGGACACCTACGGGAGACTGCAATTCAAAACTGGCCCCTGTAAATGTCCTAACCCAACCCCCTCCAATGTACAGTCATTTACCTAGTATGGTTTTGTCAATAGTCCAATGTACAATTTTGCTTGTTTGTACAGTGTCTCCCCCCCCCCCCCCCTCAATGTACAGTTTTGCTTGTTTATACAGTGTTTCTCCCCCCCCCCCCCCCCCCCCAACCACCTCCAATGTAAATTACCCAGTATGGTTGACAATATCCCAATGTACCCAACCCCCCCCACACAACCCCACCCAACCTCCTCCAATGTACAGTTTCTACGTCAAATGTATATACTCCCTTTTCTTGACTCCTTCTGTATCACAAACAGTACTGTATTTGCAAATCTGGTATGTCATAAATGTATAGATGTAGCAGTACTGAATATCTGTATGTCATGTATGTCATATATGTCCTGATGAATTGAAAATGGGGGACCCTGATGTAAACAAGACGAAAGTCTTTCTCTGGTCTGCATCCCCTTAACAATTGTGTGTATTGAGCTGTACTGTATTGTACCCATTCTGCAATCTGTTAATAAAGTTTTCAATCAATCAATGAATCACCTCGGCGAATTACACAATTTTCACTCTGGGTGAAAGACAGATTGGTGTATAGATTTAGGAACAAAAAGTTCTCCATTGACAAAATTGCCCATTTTGCGCAATAATTGTTTGAAAGTCGGGATTAGATCTTTCCTCGCGAACGGATACTTGTCACCACAGAGTTTTATTTGACGCAATTGGTGCGAGTTCGGTCACGTATCTGGCGCTCGACAATAGCAGCTCTTTTTTTTGCGAGGATACGGCCGTATCCTCGCAACAAAGAGAGCTGCTATTGGTCGATCCGGTGTCAACAAAGAAATTACATCCACAGACTAACGTTACGGACTAAAATGGACAGAAAACACCTTCTAAAGTTTCTAAACAATGTTATATGCATCTCACGTCCGTTCAGAAAGAATGTGTACAAGATTTTACACAGACGCGGTGGGATATAGAAACTGCGCTGAACGGTGGCTTAACCTACCAGGCCAGAATCATACCATTGTGAAGACATACAAACATTGTTTAGAGATCGATTTGTGTCATAAATGTCATGATATCTGTATGTCGTGTATGTCATAAATATCATGATGAATTGAAAATGGGGGACCCTGATGTAAACAAGACGAAAGTCTTTCTCTGGTCTGCATCCCCTTAACAATTGTGTGTATTGAGCCGTTCTGTATTGTACACATTCTGCAATCTGTTAATAAAGTTTTCAATCAAGATAAGATATTCCTTTATTGGTCCCATTGGGGAAATTCAGGCATCATAGCAGCATGGGGGAGGGGGGGGTACACACAGGTAGTCAAAACAAGCAGTGTAAACAATATAACAAGTCAATATAATTAACTAACTAACTAACTGAAATATACAGTATTCACATACGGTGCAGTATGCATAAGGTAGTGTTATTGTCCTTTTTAGGTTCCTAGTAGTTGTAGTTGGATGTCTGGCAGCAGTCCCTGCCCATGTTGTGGAGTCTGATGGCCGCTGGTATGAAGGACTGACCGGAGGTTTATTCGTCACATACATACACAACTAACACAAGTTTAAAGTTTCAAGTTTGTTTATATTTATCACAATAAAATACAGGTACTTTACGATGAAATGCTTGTTTCTGTATGAGCCCCTGAGAGTGTGCTTCATACAGTAAAAAAAAGTAAGTAAGTAAAGAGGAATATTCAATATACAATACAGAGTAAAATGAGTAAACAGTGAGGTGTGTGGAGAGATCAGTGTCAAACAAATACAAACAAATCACACTACTACTGTATAATCCTAATCCCCTCGCCCTATACATCCCAACCCAGTCCACACCCTCATCCACCACCACACCTCCCAGGCAACACTGATGTTAATCATCCTCACCACTATCATCTGAGTCATCATCCCATGTAGCCCTATCTTCGGTTTCCTTAGAAACATTTGCACAGTTTTGGCATTGACAAAGATCTGTACATGGCAGTTTTGCAGACACACATGAACATCTTCCTGTCTCAAATTGTCCTTGTTTGCAACCTTAGTGGACTACCTGCAACAGACTATCAGAGGCCGGATTTGTAGTAATCCGTCATAGTCACTGTTAACTCCCCATCCTCGACATGCCACCCATTGCCAACGGGTAAAGGGGCACACATTATAGCTTTCAATGAATGTCTCATTATAGCTGCTTGGTAATTTGCCCTTTTGCAGGGTTGGTACAATGTGCCACTTGTCGGGGGCATAGTGAGTTCTGGCAAAGCCGATGATGCCATGCCATCTTAGTCGAGTCAAGTCAAGTCAGTTTTATTTATATAGCACATTTACAAATGACTAACAGCCAAACCAAAGTGCTTTACAACATGATAAAAATACATACAATGCAATAAAATACACTAAAATTACAGAAAAAGGTAAAGTACAGTACATATAAGAAAGTAAGGGCAAAGTGCAATATAAAAAGAGACAGGGGAATTGGATAAAAAGTCCAGAGTGACAGCGGACGTCATGTGTAAATGCTAGGCTAGCTCTGGTCAAAGGCCGGGGAGAAGAGGTGTGTTTTGAGCAAGGATTTAAAAACCTCTAGGCTTAGCTGATGGCTGGCCATACAGGTGGCACACTATTTGCTAAGACCATTAAAGGTAGACTGGTCTCTAGGGTAATTCACCTTTCTCCCTCCTCCCACACTGTGCAACATCCTGATGTGCAATATCCACAGTGCAATACCCACCCACTACCATCTGACACTGTGATTGTTATTTGTGTATTGCTATTCTGTATATTGTTGTTATTTTGTATATTGTACATGACTAACATTGTCTTATTGTATAGCATAAAACTGCATAAAACTGCCTCCTGGACACAGGAGGCAGGACACTGGAGTAACCCTCTCACTGCCACATTACAGTGGCAGATCACAATGACATTAAGAACAATGACATTAAGAGCAGCCGAAGTGTCTAGCGTCCGTTATGTATTGTTATGTTATGTATTGCACATTCCTCCACTTGCCCCTTCATCTCTTAAATGGGTGGGTGGTGGCTTGCTCTGCCTCTCCCCAGGTCCGCTGAGCCAATCAGGCTAGGCGGTGCCTAGGCCTAACCGTGACCTTAACCCTGGACCTTGTCAATAATAATTGTCCTTGACTCCCCCAGAATACAACTAACTACTATTTTTAACTAATTATATAATTCTCTCCCTACAATCTCACTTCTAAAACTTACTAAACACTACAGATATCTATCTATCCACTCTGCCAGACAAGAGCCTACTGCTCCAAGCAAAATGTCCCCGTCCCCCCGTCCCCCCCAGGTAAATACACACTTTTTTTTTTATAATGCAGGACCTGTTGCGGAGGTCTTTATTCGGCATGCAACGACACTCAATGTTTTAGTGGTACACACAGCGGTTAGTTTTTTTTTAGCACACACACCGGAACACACACGCATGCATTGTCTCTTTAGAATCGCCGATGCGATTCGTCTCTGCGATTAACCCATCCCGTCGTCCTTCCCCCCCAAGGGCAGCCGGGAGCAGACAGGCGTCAACGTGAGCCGCGCCAGGGGACCAATCCAAGTGCTCCTGTCCGTCTTCGTCAAGGACGCCACAGCGTTAGCGATCTGTTGTTGTGCATGTTTTTCCATTGGGTTTATCTTATCGGGGGGGAAACCCTTGCGAGCACGGGGAGAACATGCAAACTCCACACAGAAAGGCCTGGGAGATACCCCACCTGGGTACCTGGCATCATGGAAACCTGGTCCCCAAGCAGGAATCGAACCCTGGACCTTCTTGCTGTGAGGCGACAGTGTTAACCACTACACCACCATGCCGCTTAAACCTTAAACAAAGGAAGACTTCATGCAAATTCCACTGCAGGAAGACTCTTGTATGATTGGCCGAGACAGACCGAATCTGCATAACATCTGCATAACCACCCTGGGCATTCTGGGTAAATGACCACAATATCAGAAATATGTAACTTTAGATACATAAAAAATAAAAAAACATATTCCTAACTACACACAAAGGAGAAACTAACCAATCACCACAGAATAAACTTAAAACTATTTTTTTTAACACAAATCAACAAAGATAGGTCACAACATCCACCGACGAGACACACAAGTAAAAACATGACCCCACTGACAAAACCAATCAGAAAAACTACCAACAACCACCGATCCAACACAATGCTGAGACAAGACCGCCGAGCATCCTGAGACCAACCAACTCCTGAAAACTACTGCATCCATCGCTCCAAAAACAGCAGAATCTACTTTGCCCATCGAGACCATCAAGAACTTCAGCAACTAAAGCAACTTGAGTAAACTTCAGGGGGGTGGTGGGAACCGGACGTCTCACGTCTGGCGGCCCAATAGCGTTGCGAGAACTGGTATATTCAGAGGTTCACAGAGTAATTTCTATTCCCTAACTCAGGTCTGACTAAGAGGCAAGAGCAATGCTTCTGAAATCCACTTGATTTACGGAATTTGAGAAAATTTTACTCTGCACTATTCAGAACCTCATATTGAAATAACAGTTCTTAATACGAAGAAGACAGGATTCAGGCCTCTCCCAGGTCCCACACCGTGTCAAACGGGTGTGTGAAAGGCTTCCCGCACACTGAGGTAAATATCTCTTAACAATCTTTTAAGGGCCATCCAGAGCCCGCTCATTCCAGAACATATTGCACCAACACGTCTTTTCAAAATTAGGTTCCTTTTCACACTAGGAAAAGAAATACACCATATCCTACAAACTCTGGCCAAAAGTAGAAACAGACCCACACGGGCAATAAAATACAGTAATTACTAATCTTTTACATCTCTTTTTGAAAAAAAAACGCATCCTCTTTAAGACATTAATATTCTGGTAAATAAATTGTTGATATTCTCACGACTTAGTACATCAGAACACAACAAAATACTGGAATCTTAATGTATAAAGACCTTTAAACGTAACACACTAAGGTGGTAACAAACAAATCTTGCCTAGTTACGCGGACTGACACCGACCGAACAGGAAGGTGCAATCCATAAACAACTATTACCACAAGATCATATACACATATGCATTAAATATATATATATATATATATATATATATATATATATATATATATAGATAGTGTGTATACTGTGTACTATATAACGGGATCATATACCTTTTATAAAAGAACCATTACTAATAAAGGACTATTATTACAAAATCATATTTACACGTATACAGTGAATAAATATATATGTATATACATATGTATGTACATATATAGATTGTATATACTGGACATTAGATACAAGACTATAAACTTTCTATAAAGAACTATTAATAATCAAGGACTATCTTTACAAGGTTATATATACACACATATACGTGGGATATATACATATATATATATATATTTATATACATTGTATATACTGTAAATATATATACAAAATTAGACATCTTCTATAAAGACTTATACATCCAAAAAAATATATATCCCGGTACTCCCCCCAAAGCAGACCAATTGGACAAAAACGGATAAACAGTCCCGAGGCTGATCACCTCTTACAGACGGGCCGGACTCTGAAGAGGACGTATAGTGTGTACACACTCATATATACAAATATACGAGTGTGTACTGCGGCCGAAACGTCTTATGACCCAGAGTGATATTACTGATGAGTTTATCCGCAAATTGACACCCAATAAACGAACAATAAAAAGCGTACGCTCGGACGAAGTGAAGAAACATCCCACCGGGTCCAAACGTAACAAAAAAAAAATTATTCTTTCTTTCTCAAAAAAAACAATCCATACCAGTGGGATAATGACCTGTTGATGATACAACTCATTACAGAACTTTCTTTTCAAAAAAAAAAATAAAAAAAAAATAAAAAAAAAATCCCAATAGGGGGTAAGAACCTATTGATGACATAACATATCAACAAACCCATTACAAAAACTTTCCTTCCAATAAAAATTAATTCAGAAACAAACAACAGAACATACACATATACATATATTTGTACATATATATATATACACATACGTGTATACATACCTATGCACATATGTATGTGTACATATGCATATATAGGTACATGGATGCGGGTATATACATATACATAGGAAAAAAGTACATACAACTCAAAAAATATATATATATTAAATATATATATATAATATATATAGAACTCAATATAACAATTCAAAACAACCATGGCACCTTCCCACCCAAAACCTTCCCACCCAAAAAGGGATGAGAAGCACTTATGCCTAATCAAAAACTACTAATATAAATAATAATAATTTAGGACCTGCTCAGAGGTCATCAATCGGCACACATGCGATGCATGCATGCATGCAATTCGTATCTGCGATTAACCCATCCCGTCATCCTTCCCCCCCAAGGGCAGCCGGGAGCAGACAGGCGTCAACGTGAGCCGCGCCAGGGGACCAATCCAAGTGCTCCTGTCCGTCTTCGTCAATGACGCCACAGCGTTAGCGATCTATTGTTGTGCATGTTTTTCCATTAGGTTTATCTTATCGGGGGGGGGGAAACCCTTGCGAGCACGGGGAGAACATGCAAACTCGACACAGAAAGGCCTGGGAGATACCCCACCTGGGTAACTGGCATCATGGAAACCTGGTCCCCAAGCGGGAATCGAACCCTGGACCTTCTTGCTGTGAGGCTACAGTGTTAACCACTACACCACCGTGCCGCTATAATAGCGGACTACCAGGGATTCCAACTACAACAACCCATCACAAAGATACTTGCAACCCGCATACGTCATATCAGAAAGGTGGCCAAAAATGAAAAAATACAGAACGCAATAACAAGGAAACTGACAGACGATAAGAATCCCAACTGGCAAAAGGACACCCTTGACCACATGAAAAGCGAGTATCACATCTACCGCACTAGCACCATAAAGGACCTAAAAGCCTTCAACACACTCAGCATGACACAATGGAAGGACGCTCTGAACACAGCCCTATACTGGACCGTACACCGTACCAAATCCATGACCTTACAGGCCTATAAGGACTTTGAACAACAGGTACTCCAACTTAAGATGGACTACGAGTCAGAACAGACACAGATAACACAGACACACATACCAGAACCCACAACGTTGATACCAGAACAGATACCTAAACCCACAACAAGCACACGAACAACAATAAACACAAACCACAGGACAACACCTGAACTACCAACAACGTCGACTCCAAGCAACAGACCCAAACCTACCCCTAGGACAACTAAGACACATACACCCCAACCGACTACAATGACAACTAGGAACAAGAACACACTAAAACGAAAGCACACGCCTACCACGGGCCAAAACTCGGACCAGGAGAACCAACCTCACACAACTACAAACGGTCCAACCACAATCAAAACGAAAGGAGTTTTACCTATTGACCAGACCCTACTCATCGACCACATAGACTTAGGTGACAACACTTTCAACAACTCCTTAAACACAAACATAACCCATGAGGAAACCTTGGATACAACCACAACATCCTCAACACACATAGAAACCGTATCACCACAACTCGAACAAAACAAAGGTACAGATCCACCCACCGACAAACAACAGGGACACACACAACAACGGACCCACAGAGACGAAAACTAACACAGACTACATCATGGACTTGAACGACTCTGACCTCATCGCAATCTTTGACTTAACTCTACACGAAACAACCAATTATGGAACAATACAAATAGACACACCCCAAAACGCACACCACGTCCCATACCAACCCTAGAAGCCCTAGGGCATAACACAACCCTGGAATCCAGACCCACCCAAACACAGGGACCATCCGCACACTCAACCCCGAAAAAATCCGGAACCATACCAACACCACCCAACGGAAACACCACTTACAAACCAACAACTACCAACAACACACGAAAACCAAGGAGCCCATTATCCCACACAGAAAACACAATGGGACCACCTACAGAACCCCCACCACACCCAAAACCAACCAAACACCTAATACCTAGACAAACACAACCCATAACACCAACAATAACAAACTTAGGTACACACCAACCAACACCCCAAATTATCCTAAAAATAACACCAGTTACACATCTCCCAGGATGGTGGACTGGACAACCGAATAACAACCCTAAACCAGTACGGGTAAATGCAATAAGACAACAAAAAGACGACCCAACGCCCACACACAAACCACACACACCAACCAACACAAAAGAACCAGAATTGCCCAGGTTCAAACGACATAACCATGGGGGGAACAAGGATAGCTGGAAACTTACAACACATAGAGACATAATTATCATGGGGGACTCTAACTTGGGCAACCTACCCCCCATCAAACACGACTCCGTACAAGTAGATAGCTTCCCAGGAGCCAAAATCGAACTCGCAATACAGATACTGGATCAAGTGGAAACCACTCCTAAAGTAAAGGCAGTACTTCTATCCTTCGGCATCAACGACAAACAACACACCAATGGACATATAATGGTTGGAAACCTAAAAGCACTGGAAAAGGCGGCCAAAAAAGCATTCCCGGAAGCAGACATACACATGGCAAGCATAAACGCGAGCGACCGCTTACACGAGTACTACTTGGTCAATATAAACAGCCTAAATCTAGCCATAACGCACAATATAAAAACCATCCCATTACTGGGATTCAAAAAATTCCAAACTCAATCCGACCAAATCCACTGGACCCTGCAAACAGGAATCCACATGTGGGAAATGTGGCAAAAAGTACTGGAACGCCACATGTAAACCCCAGAAAAAAATACATCTCGCAAGGACCGAACTACTCTGAGTCTCAAGGACCCCACACCCACTAAAACGGGCAAGCTGTTTTTAATGACACAGCGATTACAATAATAACCTCCCTTCTTTCTCTTAAAAAAGTATAGGTTATTAATAAGAACTGCTCTACTTCTTCTTAAAAAAAGTTGTGGGTGTCCGATGTGTAAAAAAACAAGGATGTATGTACATAAAAAAATTGGGAAAATACCCCCCTTTCCTTCTTCTCAAGCTAAACCAGTACCTACAAGCGTAAGGACTTAACTATTTTAGTCCCAAGGACCCCACACCCACTAATTGGGCAAGGTCTAGTAGGAACGAATATGTATATATAAACTAAGAAAGCCCCTTCTTCCTCTTGAAGCCAAACCAATACCCACAATCACGAGGACTTAACTATTTTAGTCCCAAGGACCCCATACCCACTAATTGGGTATGGTCTAATAAAATGAGTATATATAGACATACAAAAAAATTTGATAAAAACGCCCCCCCTCCCCCTTCTTTTTGAACTAAACAAATACTTACAATCGCGACGACTTAACTATTTTAGTCCCTAGGACCCCATACCTGAATACGGGTATGATCTATAAAACGTGTATAGGTTAAGATAAGAGAATGATAAATGATAAAAAGGGTTGAAGGATAAAGGAATGATGTCACTCCACAAAGGATGGTTTTAGACTGAAAAAGGTCCAAAAACAAACCATCTGGAACTACTGACCACATCCATCCCCTATTATCATAAAACTCTCTCTTCTGAAACCTGGAATTACCAATTAATAATAAATGGCTAATTTTCAAACATTGAACTACACAAAACAGTACTCTGTTTGGAATAACAAGTAACTACAAGTAATAACAGATAATGAGACAGCCGTATGGTCTCTCTTCCCCATCCAATCTCCAGGACAGCCGTATGGTTTCTCTTCCCACATCCATCCCCTATTATCATACACTCTCCTTTCTGAAACCTGGAATTACTAATTAATAAATAGCTAATTTTCAAACATTGAACTATGTAAAACAGTACTTTGTTTGGAATAACAAGTAATAACAGATAATAAGACAGCCGTATGGTCTCTCTTCCCCATCCAATCTCCGGGACAACCAGATGGTCTCTCTTCCCCATCCAATCTCAATGACAGCCGTATCAAACCCACAAAACGAAGAGGAACGGAACCAGATCACAAAACATGGCTACAGGGAAATGAAGTACGAAAAGACCTCCCTAGTTGTAACCCGCGAAATCCTCATCCTAGGGGACACCAACACATCCCTACTACCGCCCATCAGGAACAACCAGGTACAAATAGACAGCTACCTGGACGCAAAAATTAAGGATGCCATACGCGTCCTAAAATACCAAACACCCACAACAGACATAGTCAAACACGCAATATTATCCTTCGGCCTGAGCGACAGAAAAACAAAACCCTCCATACTATCAAGCAAACTCCTACAACAACTCTGCTTAACAGCAAAAAACACCTTCCCGGCCGCTAAGATCCACATACATACAATCGACGCAAACAGCCGACTACCACGTCAAACATTGAGTAATCTAAAACTTCTAAATGAACAAATTACCCAAACGGGACACGCAATACCCAAATTAGAACGCAAACTATTCAAAACACAAAAAAATCAAATCAAATGGACAGAAGATACGGGCAAAGCCATTTGGGAAAATTGGAACCAACATCTAAATTTGACAGAAAAACACAAAGACGCCAAAAACGTATAATCAACCTAGCACCAGACTTCCACCCCACAACAGACCAAATCAATGCCCTCATGAAAGGCCTCTCCTTCGTACCCACAAAGGGAACAGACAAGGGCAAAGTAAAAAACGACATAAAACAGCACCATAGACAAATCAAACTAGGATCCTTCTTCGCGGACATAAACAAAACCAAAAACACCAAGCTACCATTTGTACACGCATCAGAATGGACACCAAGATAACCAAATCAACACGGCGACCCACGACCTAATCAGAAGAAATCTAGAATCAATAAAAAAGACACGGACACATCCAAACACGATCGAACCAAACCTATCCAAGACGGAAGAGAAGGCATTAACACAACTAGCCAACAACCAGGACATAGTCATCAAACCAGCAGACAAGGGCAGCGCGATCGTAATACTCAGCAAGGAACAATACAAGAAGGAAGCCAACAGACAACTCAAAGACACAAAATACTACAAACCTCTAGAAACCCCCATCTTCGAGGAAACCAGTAGAGAAATAAAACATATCCTGGACCACCTACAAAAAATACATCAACGAAAAACAAGGAGAATACCTACGGGGACCACTCATCCCTAAACAAAGAACGTTTTATCTACTACCCAAGATCCACAAAACCCCGGACAAATGGGCCTTCCCCTTCGAAATACCAGCAGGCAGACCAATCATCTCGGACTGCGACAGCGAGAGCTACGCAATAGCTGAATACATAGACCACTTTCTGAACCCACTCTCCAACAAACACAAAAGCTACATCAAGGACACGGGAGACTTCATCGAAAAAATCAAAAACACCAGAACAACGGAACCCTCCTTCCTCTTCACAATAGACGTAGACCGCCTTTACACAAACATCAACACAGAACAAGGCTTGACAGCAATACAAAACTGCTTCAAAAAATACCTGGACAGAAGAAGACCGGACTCAGCACTCCTGACACTTCTAGAACTGAGCCTAACCAGAAATGACTGTTCAATGACAAATGTTACCTACAAACAAAAGGCACAGCAATGGGCAAAAAATTCGCACCAGCTTACGCGGATATCTACATGGCAGAATGGGAGGAAACTCTCTTCCCAAAATGCACCCACCTCCCAACCAAATACTTCAGATACCTTGACGATATCTGGGGTACCTGGCCACACGGCCTCCCCCAATTCCAAACGTTTATAGACACAATGAACCAACACCATGACTCCATAACGGTTAAATACATCACACACGAAACCGAGGTGGAATTCCTCGACACGATAACATACAAGGGAACCAACTTCGGAAGAACCGGGACTTTGGAAACCAAGGTCTTCTTTAAACCCACAGATACCCACGCCTTACTACACAGAAACAGTTTCCACCCGAAACACACCTTCAAGGGACTCCTAAAGGCCCAATTCCTGAGATTCCAGAGAATCTGCAGCCAGGACACAGAAAAAATTTGATAAAAACGCCCCCCCCCCCCTTCTTTTTGAACTAAACAAATACTTACAATCGCGACGACTTAACTATTTTAGTCCCTAGGACCCCATACCTGAATACGGGTATGATCTATAAAACGTGTATAGGTTAAGATAAGAGAATGATAAATGATAAAAAGGGTTGAAGGATAAAGGAATGATGTCACTCCACAAAGGATGGTTTTAGACTGAAAAAGGTCCAAAAACAAACCATCTGGAACTACTGACCACATCCATCCCCTATTATCATAAAACTCTCTCTTCTGAAACCTGGAATTACCAATTAATAATAAATGGCTAATTTTCAAACATTGAACTACACAAAACAGTACTCTGTTTGGAATAACAAGTAACTACAAGTAATAACAGATAATGAGACAGCCGTATGGTCTCTCTTCCCCATCCAATCTCCAGGACAGCCGTATGGTTTCTCTTCCCACATCCATCCCCTATTATCATACACTCTCCTTTCTGAAACCTGGAATTACTAATTAATAAATAGCTAATTTTCAACCATTGAACTATGTAAAACAGTACTTTGTTTGGAATAACAAGTAATAACAGATAATAAGACAGCCGTATGGTCTCTCTTCCCCATCCAATCTCCGGGACAACCAGATGGTCTCTCTTCCCCATCCAATCTCAATGACAGCCGTATCAAACCCACAAAACGAAGAGGAACGGAACCAGATCACAAAACATGGCTACAGGGAAATGAAGTACGAAAAGACCTCCCTAGTTGTAACCCGCGAAATCCTCATCCTAGGGGACACCAACACATCCCTACTACCGCCCATCAGGAACAACCAGGTACAAATAGACAGCTACCTGGACGCAAAAATTAAGGATGCCATACGCGTCCTAAAATACCAAACACCCACAACAGACATAGTCAAACACGCAATATTATCCTTCGGCCTGAGCGACAGAAAAACAAAACCCTCCATACTATCAAGCAAACTCCTACAACAACTCTGCTTAACAGCAAAAAACACCTTCCCGGCCGCTAAGATCCATATACATACAATCGACGCAAACAGCCGACTACCACGTCAAACATTGAGTAATCTAAAACTTCTAAATGAACAAATTACCCAAACGGGACACGCAATACCCAAATTAGAACGCAAACTATTCAAAACACAAAAAAATCAAATCAAATGGACAGAAGATACGGGCAAAGCCATTTGGGAAAATTGGAACCAACATCTAAATTTGACAGAAAAACACAAAGACGCCAAAAACTTATCAACCTAGCACCAGACTTCCACCCCACAACAGACCAAATCAATGCCCTCATGAAAGGCCTCTCCTTCGTACCCACAAAGGGAACAGACAAGGGCAAAGTAAAAAACGACATAAAACAGCACCATAGACAAATCAAACTAGGATCCTTCTTCGCGGACATAAACAAAACCAAAAACACCAAGCTACCATTTGTACACGCATCAGAATGGACACCAAGATAACCAAATCAACACGGCGACCCACGACCTAATCAGAAGAAATCTAGAATCAATAAAAAAGACACGGACACATCCAAACACGATCGAACCAAACCTATCCAAGACGGAAGAGAAGGCATTAACACAACTAGCCAACAACCAGGACATAGTCATCAAACCAGCAGACAAGGGCAGCGCGATCGTAATACTCAGCAAGGAACAATACAAGAAGGAAGCCAACAGACAACTCAAAGACACAAAATACTACAAACCTCTAGAAACCCCCATCTTCGAGGAAACCAGTAGAGAAATAAAACATATCCTGGACCACCTACAAAAAATACATCAACGAAAAACAAGGAGAATACCTACGGGGACCACTCATCCCTAAACCAAGAACGTTTTATCTACTACCCAAGATCCACAAAACCCCGGACAAATGGGCCTTCCCCTTCGAAATACCAGCAGGCAGACCAATCATCTCGGACTGCGACAGCGAGAGCTACGCAATAGCTGAATACATAGACCACTTTCTGAACCCACTCTCCAACAAACACAAAAGCTACATCAAGGACACGGGAGACTTCATCGAAAAAATCAAAAACACCAGAACAACGGAACCCTCCTTCCTCTTCACAATAGACGTAGACCGCCTTTACACAAACATCAACACAGAACAAGGCTTGACAGCAATACAAAACTGCTTCAAAAAAGCACCTGGACAGAAGAGGACTCAGCACTCCTGACACTTCTAGAACTGAGCCTAACCAGAAATGACTGTTCAATGACAAATGGTACCTACAAACAAAAGGCACAGCAATGGGCAAAAAATTCGCACCAGCTTACGCGGATATCTACATGGCAGAATGGGAGGAAACTCTCTTCCCAAAATGCACCCACCTCCCAACCAAATACTTCAGATACCTTGACGATATCTGGGGTACCTGGCCACACGGCCTCCCCCAATTCCAAACGTTTATAGACACAATGAACCAACACCATGACTCCATAACGGTTAAATACATCACACACGAAACCGAGGTGGAATTCCTCGACACGATAACATACAAGGGAACCAACTTCGGAAGAACCGGGACTTTGGAAACCAAGGTCTTCTTTAAACCCACAGATACCCACGCCTTACTACACAGAAACAGTTTCCACCCGAAACACACCTTCAAGGGACTCCTAAAGGCCCAATTCCTGAGATTCCAGAGAATCTGCAGCCAGGACACAGAGAAGAGGCTAACAACACCCTATGCACAGCCCTCAAAACCAGAGGCTACACAAGGGATGAATTAAAACGGGCAAAACAGAATTACCTCAAAAGGAAAACACCACAAAACACACCAACACTACAACCTTCACTCCTACCCCTAATAACCACCTACTCACAATACACTGCGAACATAAACACCCAACTAAAAAACAACTTCACCCAAACACAAAGAACCCAACAAGTACTAAAAGATTGGAAAATCATCTCAGCATACAGAAGGAACAAAACCCTCAAGGACCTCCTGGTCACATCCAAATTCCCCCCCCCCCCCCCCCCCCCCCCCCCCAGAAAAAAACACAGACGAAAATAGACCTCAAACCCTGAACGAAACCACAAAATACAAGGGGTAACCCCTCCTACCCCCTGAAAAGACGGAGATAGACACCAGTTAAAAACGTAGACTGGAGGAGACCTCTCTTACCACATCAGGGACATGGATGAACCAAAAAAATTAATCCAATCATTTCCAAAATGACCCTCTACCTTCTCACAAGATACGGTCAAACGGAACATGTACAGGGGGAGCAAAGGAAAACGAGAAAGGATGAAGGAATGATGTCACTCCAATAAAATGGACCCAAACCCAAAAAAATATTTTTGGAAAAATCCCTCTGGAAAATACTGACCACATCCACCTCCTTTGCCTTTGCCCCCTGGATTAAGAAAATCAATAACAAAACAAATAAAAATTATAATAATAATAACAACAATAATAATAACAATAATACGATGATAAAAATACATACAATGCAATAAAATACACTAAAATGACAGAAAAAGGTAAAGTACAGTACATATAAGAAAGCAAGGGCAAAGTGCAATATAAAAAGAGACGGGGGAATTGGATAAAAAGTCCAGAGTGACAGCGGACGTCATGTGTAAATGCTAGGCTAGCTCTGGTCAAAGGCCAGGGAGAATGTTTTGAGCAAGGATTTAAAAACCTCTAGGCTTAGCTGATGGCTGGCCATACAGGTGGCACACTATTTGCTAAGACCATTAAAGGTAGACTGGTCTCTAGGGTAATTCACCTTTCTCCCTCCTCCCACACTGTGCAACATCCTGATGTGCAATATCCACAGTGCAATACCCACCCACTACCATCTGACACTGTGATTGTTATTTGTGTATTGCTATTCTGTATATTGTTGTTATTTTGTATATTGTACATGACTAACATTGTCTTATTGTATAGCACTTAATGTTTCTGTATAGGAATTTATGTTTCTCTTTTATTACTTGTATGCAAATATGACAATAAAATCTAATCAGGGTCCCCCATTTTCAATTCACCATGACATACAGATATACAAATATATATCATGACATTTATGACACAAATCGATCTCTAAACAATGTTTGTATGTCTCCACAATGGTATGATTCTGGCCTGGTCGGTTAAGCCACCGTTCGACGCAGTTTCTATATCTATCCCACCGTGTCTGTGTAAAATCTTGTACACATTCTTTGTGAACGGACGTGAGATGCATATAACATTGTTTAGAAACCTTTTTGCAAACTTTAGAAGGTGTTTTCTGTCCATTTTAATCCATAACGTTAGAGTGTGGATGTAATTTCTTTGTTGACACCAGATCGACCAATAGCAGCTCTCTTTGTTGCGAGGATACGGCTGTATTCTCGCAACAAAGAGAGCTGCTATTGGTCGAGCGCAAGATACGTGACCGAACTCGCACCAATTGTGTCAAATACAACTCCGCGGTGACCAAATATCCGTTCGCGAGGAAAGATCTAGTCCCAACTTTAAAATTATGATTGCGCAAAATGGGCTATTTTGTCAATGGAGAACTTTTTGTTCCTAAATCTACACCAGGATATCTTTCACCCAGAGTGAAAATTGTGTAATTCGCAGAGGTGGGAAAGGGATGAAACGATACAGCCTTCACCATACGGCCTAGTAGTGTGGTAGTGAAAGGGTTAAGGGGGACATTATGTATCTTTCTATTTTAATTAATAATAACTTGGATTTCTATAGCGCCGTTCAAGAAAGCCAAGGACACTTTACAAGGCAGCAAAAAAAAAAGACACGTAAGGAATAAACAAACTAAATAAACAATAACAATAAATGACAGGGAGGCGACTTGAGGCCGTAGGCCTTTGTGCACGGGTGGGCTTTCAGGGCCGTCTCGAAGGAGTTGGCCGACCTTCATACGACTTCCTTGAATCTGTGGAACGCTAGTTTTATTCCCCAGCACGTCTCTCTTTGTTTCATGCATTTTGTCATCTTGTCGTCATTCAATGGAAAGGCAGAGGACTACGAGCTCTGGGAAGAGCACATGTTATGCTGCATGCACGGTGTAGGACTGAAGACAGCGATCTTGACGGCCCCCACGGGAGACCTGACGGCGGAAGCACAAGCCCTGGACGACGAGCGTAATGCAGACGCATACTGTGAGTTAGCGCCACTGCTCGACGACACAAGCTTGGGGCTGATATTCCGCGACACTAAAGACAAAGGCAGAGAAAGCCTGGGGGTGTTGAGAGAGCATTATCGGGCAAGGAAGACCCCGAGTCGTGGCCCTCTACATAACACTAACAGCACTGAAGAAGGGGCACACCGAGACTCTGACTGAATACGTCATCAGAGCTGAGCAGATCATGACGGCATTGAAGAGTGCAGGAGAAGCACCAAGCGATGGGCTAATGATGCCGATGGTGATGAGAGGACTACCGGAGCTGTACAAACCGTTCCCACTCCTGGTAACACACGGTTCAGCGGACATGACGCTGGGAAAGTTCAAGGCCAAGTTACGAAACTTCGAGGCCTCAGAAGATACCCACCCAGCCGCCGTGGAGGCGGGAGAGAGGGTGCTGAAGGCCCGAGCGACGCCAAGGGAGAAGACCAGGCCCACGGCGG
Source organism: Notolepis coatsorum (assembly GCF_963971535.1). Lineage (NCBI taxonomy): Eukaryota > Metazoa > Chordata > Actinopteri > Aulopiformes > Paralepididae > Notolepis > Notolepis coatsorum. The sequence continues at coordinate 134,398,446 of NC_140166.1, read as the reverse complement.
AGCTGGCGTGTTGGCGATGCGGAGAGAAAGGCCATCGGAGAGGCGACTGCACAAAGACTGGTGTAGCTTCTGCAAATCCACGGGGCACACAGAATGCATGCGTGCATGAAGAAACACAACCAGAGCGTGCGATACGCGCATGGACCAGATGACGGCCATGGACGAGACGGCGGCTACGGACAAGATGGCGGCTGTGGACAAGATGGCGGCAGCGGACAAGGTGGCGTCGACGTGAGACGGATCGAGACGACGCCCGGAGAGTAACGGGACAAGAAGACTTCGCTTTCGGGGCGCGGACAGCGTGCGTCGCCAGGCCGGCGCAGCTGCAGTCCACTGATCGTGGACACAGGTGCGCCGTCCCACGTCATCGACGACAGGAGTCGGTTCAAGAACTTTGACAACACTTTCCACCCGGAGAGACACAGCATGGAGCTGGCAGACGGGAAGCGCACCTACGGGTTGGCGCAAGAGAGAGGAGACGCACAGGTATGCCTCACAGACAGTGGGGGGCGCCGGTGTACAGTGACGTTAAAGAACGCTCTCTACGTACCATCGTTCCCACAAGGACTATTCCCTGTAATAGCTGCTACTGCAAACGGTGCCAAAGTATTCTTCGATAAAGGTAAACATTTTCTTGTAGAGCCTGACGGTACACGGTTTAACTTAAAGATGTACCAGAGAATGTATTATCTGCAAACAGAGTGTGTAATGATAATAATGATATGTGTAGCATGACGGTCAGTCACGGTATTCAGACATGGCATGAGATTATGGGTCATTGTAATTACGAGGATTTACTGAAACTGCAAGCAGTGACAGAAGGCATGCACATTGAAGGTGAAAAGCGTAGACAGTACATAACAGTACATTGTACTAAGCAATTGTTGGCTCAATAGTTTGTGATTCACATGCACTAAAATTCACCAGAATGCAGGAAATTAAATCTTTGTAACAAAAATGTTCCTGGTGGGCGACTCCCAGACCCCCCGCTTAAAAAGTGGCCTGACTGGGGCTATATTTCGCTATATATCTCCCGGTATGAATTATTTCCCCAGTCCGGCCCTGCCTAATATATACCAAGATTTACCAAGTCCTTCATAAGGGAGATGTTTATGGCCTATCAACTGGTTTAATGCTTCTGAATGTCCCTTTTTTTTGTAAAAAATCCTTCTCTGTTTTTGTTTGTTTTTGGAATGTAAGAGATTTTTTTTACTGCACTTGGATGTCTGTCGGTTGGTACTGTGGACACCCTTACCTGGTTAACTGGTCATTGATAACTGTGGAAGTATGATGAGACCCTCTTGAAAGAATTTTTTTTAAAGATTGTAGAGATGCCATGGTGACAATTCCAAACCTCCCACATTGAACAGTGTGCTATCAATTGCCTATCTGGTTATGTTAATCTCTGAAAAGGCATATGACTGTTTTCCGAAATAAAATGTTATATTAAAGCCATGTTGTAATTTTTGTTCACACATTTTTGGAAATATGGTAATGTAAGAATTTTGAACAACCGCTAATACACCGGTTGAAAGAACAGCGGGGAAAAAACGTGTAATGTTATGATGTATACATATCAGCAGCAATATTTTAATGTCAAATGTACATTAATCAGTATTGATTCCTTAACTGTGAGGATTGGTTCTTTCCCCACCACAGGCTTCCTAAAGTACTGTGATGATTGTCCGCTCCCCACCCACTCGCTCCGTTCCTTTAAGGTATTTTGTTAATTAATTGCATTCCCCGCCACACGCTTCTTTCCTGTAAGATGCCGTGTTGATTGGTGCTCTCCCCACCACATGCTTCTGGAGCAATGATCAATTTCATCCCGCAGCTGTCACAGCTTGTCATTAGCGCCCCGTGGCTTTATATACCCTGATCTCCCTAATATCGATGTTGGATAGTTTTGAATATTCCCTGCATCTGCCTTTCTTTCCCGTCGCTGTTCCCTGTCTGTTGCTCCCCAGGACTCTCGTGAAGTATCCCTGTTGGAGAACCTGATTCCCCGTACGAAGCTGCGCCTCGTTTATCTGCCCGCTTTACGCGTTGAGCTCTGGTGAGTTTTTGGAAACAGTTCTTTTTGGATCACCCGGTTTTTGTGTGTTTGTGAAACACCGAAGAGATCCCGTTTTTGTTATACTGTTCTCACCTATTTTTTGTTGTTGGATTTACACCTTGGATTACCGTATTGTTTTTTCTCTGGACTCTGCTAACTGTGTGTATCACACCGAAGATCAAGTCACTTAGATATTTGTTTGGATCAGTCACCTCTCTGTTTCTGTTGTGCGCTGAGCTAACTGGGATTTCTCTCTCTCCCTCCGTTTCCTCCTGGAGTGTATGCTGGGAGGATCTGCAGAGCGGCTCAGACGTCACAAGCTAATTCCTCACCATCACCTACTGGGAGAATCTGCAGAGCCGCAAACATTCTTCACATGCCAGATTCCCCGTTTGTTCTGTTGCTCAACCTAATTCTATCTTGTGACTCTGAGAATAAATACGCCCTTGCTTTGGCTAACTCTGAAACAACTCTCTCTGTGCCGTTGCGCTTGGGGTCGGTTACAAACCCTAACAATTGATTCCTTAATTTTGATTAAATCAATCCAAATGTACAAGTAGATTACCATTTAGATTATGGTTGAATAAACATTGATGCCTAACATTGATTCAATATAAAATCAACTAAAATGTGCATGTAGATTACCATTTAGATGATGGTTGAATCAACATTGATATAGTATCAGTTATGGTTGAAACCTAACGTTGATTCAACATGTAAGTCATAGACAACGTTTTGTATAATTTCGATGTCAGGCTTCAACATAGATTCAATATTTCTGCCTAACCCTATTTCAACGTTGATTCACTCATATTTTGCTATCTGGGTACAGTACTTTGCTATGTACCTGAGACTTGTTTTCTTTCATACAGGCTTTCATACAAACTGACCTCAGAGTGGTCTTCTTGTCACTTGACACTTCATATATTACTCATGGTATATATATTCAGATTCAAATGAGTTATTGCCTATATTTATTGTAACGTATAATATAACCGATAGGGCATACAGACCCTCATCTGCACCTTTGTTTACACTGTTTATTTCTCTCATATTTCTATATTCAGATAACATTTTATTGCCTATATTTATGTCTTTCTACTATTACCCTGCCCATACCTGTACCCCCCCCCCCCCACCCCCTCCCCCATGCTGCTATGACGCCCACATTTCCCCAAGAGATCAATAAAGGAATATCTTATCTTATCTTATCTTGTGAATTTGAATATGAATATATACTATGAGTAAGAGTAAAAGTAAACAGTATACACAAGGTACCCTAACCGGCATGATATATACGTCATGCATTGTAGTCCGTACATATGAAAGTACTAAATCAGAATTGATCAATCAGATCAGATTTGATGTGATTTTAATATTTTTTTTATATTCAGAGTTAATCATATTATTTACACTGTTTATTGTCTTTCATATTTTTATATTCAGATCTAATTGTATTGCCTATATTTATGTCTTTCTATTACTCCCCTGCCCTTACCTGTACCTCCCCTCCCCCCTCCCGCTATGCCGCTCGAATCTCCCCAAGGGGACGACTGGAGGAACATCTCGTCTCATCTCGTCTCATCTCGTGGCATCAGGGCACAGAGGAAACAGATGAGTCATGCAGGAGAGGAGGTCTGGGTTCACGTGCTTTGAGGCAGAAAGCCTCTGCTTATCCCTCCCACTCCTCGTCTTTCTCTCCCTCTGCTGAGTCAGAGCGGAGGTGTTCGAGGAGGTGTTCGAGGAGGCACAGGGGGACTGCTTTCACACCTCCCAGGCCGCCGCTAATAGAGTGTTAGTAACGTCGACAAACAAGCTCTTTTTTATGCCGTGTTCGTTGCCAACGTGGCCCCGTAGAGCAGCAGATGAAGTGAGGCCCAGGGTGCTCTAACATTTGCATTTACAGTAGCAAGTTAGCTGAACGCTTTTATCCAAAGCCACTTACAAGTTCTGTACAGCAACAAGTCAGCAGGAAGGGAAGGGTACAACTCTGTCAGCTAAGGGTCAGTGACATTGTTCGTCACACAGTCACACAGAGTGCTACTGCTACAGTCTTGAGTGCATAGTAGTATAGACATATTAGAATAGGTAGTAGTAAAAGCAAGGTTAGATTCCTTAGTAGCAAGGCGGTCGGGTGGCGTAGCGGAGATTGCGCTTGTCATCAATGCAAGAGGCTGCGGTCTCGACTCCCGGAGTCATCATTGCCCTGCGGCTTGGGCCAGTCGTCATGCTAACTCGTTTGGCTGAGTTAGGCAGGAAATGGTGAAGGCAGCGTGACCTCCCACACGTTACGCTTCACCAATGAGAGTCCTCGCTGCCAGGTGAAAAAAGAGTCACTGGCTGTCTCCACATGTGTCGGAGGAAGCATGTGGTGGACTTCAGGGTTCCCTTGTACCGACCAGTAGAAGGAACATGCGCACAACCACCAGGTAGGGGAGGGGGGAATTGGCATAACGACTAAATTGGGATGGGGAAAAATCAGGCGAAAATTAAATAAAAATAAAAGAATATTCAAAAGTGATGATAGTAAAAGACAGTATGAAGGTTAGTCTTTTTTCTTTTCAGATATTGATTGAAGAGGTGTGATTTTAGTTGACGGCGGAAAATTGGGCGGGTTTCGGCTGTCCTGACTGTGGTGGGAACTTCGTTCCACCATCATCCCACCACTGTGGAGTGAAAGACACCCATCGAAGAACAAGGGTTACTTTGGACCTTCATAGAGAAAACCTAGCTCTAACGGGGGTAATTCTGACACCTATTCGCACCACGACCTTAAAGGAACATGCCAACTTTTTAGAGTAGACAAGCAGAAACATAGCCTTTTCTTCTCTCTGCATGCATTAGGCTTAGGGAACAGCCGCACTGTTAGCCTAGCTTAGCGTCATTCAATGGAAGTAGGTTAGTACAGCTAGCCTAGTTCCCAACAGTCACGAAATACACTCCAAATACAACTCCAAAAAACGTTCCTGTAAACATGTTGTGACCTGTGTATTTACCACGTGGAGAAATACAAATTTTAAGCAGATACATACACTATTTTTGGCCGAACCACTGCTGCCTGGGCGCAGTGATTTCACGGTGATGCGTGAAATCACTGCGCCCAGGCAGCAGTGGTTCGGCAAAAATTGTTGAGTATGTATCTCCTACTCCTACTGCATGCACAGAGAAGAAAAGGGTATGTATCTGCTTGTCTAACTCCAGGGTAGATGGCAAATAATTATTTTATTTTATTTATTTAAAATCTTTTGGACCGTATGGTGTTTTTGTTTTGTTCTTGATTTATTGTGATGTTTCTCCTTGACTTGTTTAAAGAAGACGTGTCCGTGGGGACAATAGCGTGTGTTGTCGGGCCTTACAAATACATTTGATTTGATTTGATTTGAAATAAGTTGCTGTGTTCCTTTAAAGGGATAGACTGGTGTGAGCCCGTCTGGAGAGATGGCGTTTGTCAGCAATCTGTACGAGGGGTCAGTGTCCGACAAGGAAATAAGAAAAGAGTCGAGTGTCCTGTCACTGCGTGAAGAGGGGGGTGAGGTACAGAGGGATTGTAGTAGAGAGAAGAAGTCTTTATTTGTCAGGCCGCAACACACACGTAAGATGGCCGACACACAGGAACACACAGACACATGCATTGGGTCACAGATGAAATGCCTCTCTGCGCTTGACCCATCCCGTCATCCTGAGGAGACGTGGCCCGCGCCTGGGGACCAATCCAAGCGCTCCTGTCCGTCTTCGTCAGGGACACGGCAGCGTTAGCAATCTGTTCTGAGTGTTTTTCCATTGGGTTTATCTCTTTTCTCTGGAGGGGAAACCCTTGCGAGCACGGGGGGAGAACATGCAAACTCCACACAGAAAGGCCCGGGAGATACCCCACCTGGAAACATGGTCCCCAAGCCGGAATCAAACCCAGGGCTTTCTTGCTGTGAGGCGACAGTGTTAACCACTACACCACCGTGCCATCATTGGAATGAAGGTGGGCAGATCTGTTACCGGGTCCTCTCTTCTTAGCAGTGTTGTAGTCGAGTCACTAAATCTCGAGTCCGAGTCGAGTCTGAGTCGAGTCCCCATTACCCTAGTCTGAGTCAGAGTCCAGGTCATCAAGGTTGAGTCCACTCCACTCTGCCAGTCAAAGAGCTGACATACAAATAAAAAAAGGTCTACATTAAACATAAATGACACAGCGGTCACCGTTTCAAAGAGAGTTTATTTACTTTGTGACACAATAGCCAAACAAATGCACTAGCCATCAATATCTTACGCCAAATGGGCCTATTACAAAAAATGTATTTATCAATGAACAAGTCATAGTGGTGTAGTGGTTAACACTGTCGCCTCACAGCAAGAAGGTCCTGGGTTCGATTCCCACTTGAGGACCAGGTTGCCGGGTATCTCCCGGGCCTTTCTGTGTGGAGTTTGCATGTTCTCTCTGTGCTCGCAAGGGTTTCCCCTCCAGAAAAAGAGATAAACCTAAACAGGTCGCCAACGCTGTCGTGTCCCTTACGAAGATGAACAGGATCACTTGGGTTGGTCCCCGGGCGTGGCCCCACACCGCAGCCCATGTCTGCTCCCGGCTACCCTTGGGGGGGAAGGACGACGGGATGGGTCAAGCGCAAAAAAGAAAATGTCATCGGTGACCCAAAGAAATTGCGTTGCAATGTGTGCTACAAATAAAGACTTCTTCAAAGTCCAGTTGAATCTTTTTAAGCATTGCAGAGGCGAGGTGGTCGAAGTCTGGGGGAAAGGGAACCGCTCCCGCCTACCTCCGGTCAATGGTCTCTAACTACACACCCTCAAGACCCCTACGCTCTGCATCTTCTGGCCATCTCAAACCCCACTCCTATCCGAGCTCCAGGAGGGTCATCAAGGAGAACCTGCCTTTTCTCAGTCCTTGCCCCACAATGGTGGAATGAACTACCCACCCCAGTTAGGACAGCTGAAACCCGTCCAATCTATCGCCATCGACTAAAGACGCACTTCTTCAACCATTATCTGAAATTACAAATTTTTTTTATTTTGAATCTAACCCTAACTAACATTACTGTCATGCACTTGTCCTAATATACTAACCTACACTTTAGCACTCAACACTTTGATGAACATTGTTACTCAGCTGATAGAGTTGTACCCTTCCTGCTGACGTACAGAACTTGTAAGTCGCTTTGGATAAAAGCGTCAGCTAAATGATTAAATGTAAATGTAAATGTAAGTCTGGTCACCTGTACGTCTGGATAAAAGCTGCTATATAAAATGCACCATTTATCCATGTGAGGAGGTCACCAAACTGAGTGGGCACATAAAAGTTAGAGTTTGCTTGCAAAAGTCTCACCATATGGCAGTTGCTCCCTACCTTCTTTAGGTTGTCTAAAATAATATTTTCAATGGATTCACAGGGCAGGGTTAACGGGGTGGGGCAATAAACCTTTGGACCAATGCCATCATTTGATCTCTTTTGGGTGTCATCTGTCTTGGGGGTTGGGGGGGGGGGTTGTTAATATTCAAGAGAGTGAGGGGACGTGCCAAGATTGGGGTGGTGATGTTTCACATTTATCCACATTTACTTTTTTAGTTTGAGGGTCATATGCATGTGTTGTATAGTGGGCACAGGAGGCCAGTAAAGATCCGTTCACACAGGTGGAAAGAGATGCTTTTTGACAGCTTCATGAAGGTCAAGGTCAACTTTATTTATATAGCACATTTAAAACCAACCGAGGTTGCACTAAAGTGCTTTACAATATAAAAACTAAGAAATACTAAAAATACAAAATACAGTATACACAAAATCAAACGCTACAATACAATAACACAATCACGACACGATCGGGGATGTATGGCTTACAGAGGCTCAAAACGCCAATGATATTATACGAATACGAATTAGTATTATTTATGTTACCTAAATAAATTGTTGATAGATAATATTAGTATTTTCAGTTTCTAAAATAACCGAGTAATTAATGTTGTGGAATAGGCTGCGTTTCACCTCCAAGCCCCTATGCGTCGCCCATGAGCATGTTTAACGCTACTCCTCCAACCCATTGGTGAAGAAGAAGCAGCAAGCTTAACGTTATATAAACAGGAGGCTGCCCATGGTCCTCATGTCCCGCAACTGCGAGTCTGCGACTCAAGTAAAAACTAAACGGTGTACACCACATGCCATCGGAAAAAAATGCTTAACCCGCCACAATGCTGTACAAGGCTGGACAGCTTCGTCTTTATAAAAAGGCCAAAGACTAGTCAAAGACTTTGACTAATGCAGACCAGGCTGCAGAAACAAATTAGTGGGGGGGCATAAAATGTTCTCGGGGGGGCACAATGGTTTTTCAACACAAGTTCCCTTTTATACGTTTTAGCTGGGACAACGGCACTGTGGCTTGCTTGGCGCTGCCCACGGTGCTGAACTAAACAGCAGAGAGGCAATTGAAAAATCTAATTTCTCTCTATCTTAAGAACATTCACTTATACAAAAACAGACTGAACGGATATATATAACAGACCTGCTGGGGCAGGGGACACAAACAGGCTGGATAAGATGGTCAGGAAGGCCAGTAGCGTGGTTGGGGTGGAGCTGGACTCTAGCAAGGGTGGTGGAGAGGAGGAACCTTGCTAAGCTCCAGGCCATCAGGGAAAACCCCTCCCACCCACTATACACAGACTTGGCTGACAGGAGGAGCATGTTATAGGCTCACACTACCTAAATGCAGCACTGAATGGCACAGGAAGTCCTTCATTCCGACAGCCATCAGACTATACAATGCATCACTGTGCCTCACTGCATCACTGAGCACAGAGTGACAGTTACCATCTTCCTGGACTCCTACTTTTTAAACAGCACTGTGCAATATTACACCTACTGTAGACTTCAGTATATTTTTACTGTATTTATTTACTGTATCTTTTATTCTATTTTATTCTATTTCATTTTATTCTATTCTTAGGCCATTTGTTTTGTTATTCTTATTCGTGACTTGTTCTGTTTAATGTTGAGTGATTTGCAGTGTAAAATTTCCCTCAGGATAATACATTTATATTCTATTCTATTCTATATCTTTGAAACGTCTCCATTTATTCAATACTTCTGAATTCACTGACAAACTGAACTGACAAAAATAAGGTGCATAAAAAAGCAAACAAAATTCCTCCACAGGCTACTCACCATCATTAGTAGAGCGGCAAGCGGCATTTGGGGACAGAGTGAAATCTTCTTAAAACACTGCCCCTCTCCACTCATTCCTGAACTTTTTTGTTAAGTCCTTCTCAAATGCCAACTGAATTAAATTGGCCTATGTCGATGAAGCATACTAAGGCGATGTTCTGTAAAGACGTTCTTGAGGGTAGAAAACGAATTCTCACAGAGTGCCGTGCTAGCTTCAGTAGTGTTGTTGTTGACATCAGTGCCCACTAGGGCTGTCTCCGACTAAGGATTTGGATAGTTGACTTTGAATGACAAAAAAAAAAATTCGGGTGGGCACAGCTGACTCAGTGGGCGGGCCCGGCCCCCTAATGTCCGCCCATGGCGCCGGGTCTGGCTGTTAGCGCAGCCGCTAGTAACGCTACTGGTTGACACTGCTAGTAGTGTTAGCCCTGCTCCTGTTAATTAATGTTACCGCGGCTGCCACTGCCAGACCAGAGTCTCCATCTGGACTGCGCTGCTGCTCAACCACCACAATGCTGGGGACCGAGTCAGTGGACCTTTTGGAAAACTAAATACAGCTGGTTATTTGCCAAGGAGGTAAATGCTGCTGTTATGTGCCATACAACAATTTATTTTCCGTTAGATATTTTTTTTTGTTAGTTCTTGATTTATAAGTGCAGAGACAAATAAATGTTCATTCAAGTTCATAAATTTGGTCTAATTCTTCAAATTAAATTTTTTTATTATTTGATCGGATGCTAAATGCAAATAAGTAAATATGGCATTATATATCAGAGGTGAGTAAGAAAATGAACAAATATTGATGGTTAACACTTTGAATGCCACCCACGAGTTTTCTCGTGTTATTACCCCCCGGGTTGAATGCCCACTCACGAGAATGTTTGTTTTATTCGTTTTTTTTTTATTAGCGATCTGAAATAATATTGCATCAAGCGAGCCTACCGTTGGAGATCCAGTCACCCCAGGCGCTCAGATGTGAAAAAAGCGCCCCCTATCGTCTCCCAGATGGTAAATCACCCTTTTGGATTGGACTCAATGAAAGTGAATGGGAGAAAGGATTTCTGACTCCACATTTTACGTCTCACTCACGCAGCCGGCATCGACCGGCATCACTCCGGAGCCTGAAGAGCAGCGGGGATTATGTGTTCTACTATACACGGTTGATCAATGCAATGATCGATTTTTTCGAATGGTGATCAGGAATTGGAATAATCCATTTGGATACCATCTGATCTCAGGTAAGGAATCTATGTTATCAGTCTTAGGATAATCAGACTCGTTTTCACGGATATATAAGCGTTTACCCTATATGTGATATAGCTGTTTTGACTGTAAAAGCCATCAGGAAATAAGAGCAGCGATTATCAGCGCGCGGCACGAGCGTGCGTGCGCACACATATACTATCGATTATCTAGCGTTTATTTGAAAACGATTCATAAATAGGCCGACAAATGACAACGTTCTAGAATATTCCAGTAAAAGGCGATTATCATAGAATGGGCTGTTTTTTCCGCGAAAACGAGTGATTTTCAAAATGCTATCAAATGGAAATGAAGCGATAAAAAAACAATCTGCTCATGGTACCAAAGCACCTCAAAGGCGCTTAAAACAAAATTACAAACATCACAAAACAAACTGGTCAGACTACTACTTGACCTGAACCCCAGAACCCACCTCACCCCTGCCCACTTTGACAACCTAGGATGGCTTAGAGTAGACGACAGAGTACAGCAACTTGCAATGGGCCTGGTCTACAAGATACACTATACGACCGGGGTGCCCATGTACATGTCAAAATACTTCCCAAAGGTCAGTGAATACCACAACCACTACACCAGAGGAAGCTCAACAAATCATGTTAAACCCAGATTCGGCTCAAACAAGGGACTAAACACGTTTCGCAATTATGCCACAACAATGTGGAACGCATGGGCGGAGTTTATGGGGGTGCAGGGGGTGCATTGCACCCCCTGGTGGCCGGGGGTGAAATTCCTTTAAAAAAATAAAAATAAAAATAATTGTGAGAAACAAATCTGAATTCTATTATGTTTTGTTTTACAATACATTCATTTTATAGTAGTAATCATGTCACATTATAAGGCGAACCTTCTGTAGTGTGGCAGTGAAAGGGTTAACGCGCGGCCAAGCACCACCATTCGCAGCAGCAGCAGCAGAATGCCCGCGCGATAGTACAATTGTAACGCTTGTACAAAGCCACTTATTCTGAGATGATAATTAATGTATCTGGATAACCAATGCACGGATTTTGTCGAGGCAGGTAGCGTTATTTTGGGAAAATTGATATCTATAGTCTGGTATATTTTTCGTCCACGAAAAATGGAGGCTGTAATAATTATTATTGCTCGAGAGTCTCTATGAATAATAATAATTAGAGCCTCCATTTTTCATGGACGAAAAATATACCAGACTATAGATATCAATTTCCCCGAAATAACGCTACCTGCCCCGACAGAATCCGTTCATTGGTTATCCAGATACAGATGAATTAGCATCTTAGAATAACAAATAACACATAAAAGACAAACGCAACATCTTTTTCTTTTCTTTTCTCCAGCGCGACCAGCACATCTTTCGTTGGATTGGCATGTCTAATAATGCTGTTATTAGAAAATGTGAACTTTTGTTTGTACAGCCTTTGACAACCTACTGTATGCATACGTGTGCGCGGCTGTGCGCTTGGCAGAGTGTTGCACAGTATTTTGTTATTTTTGTATGTCATGTTTGGTACAGTAAAGTGGTCTAGTGGAGCAGCAATATACTTGTTGTGGTCTTTTTATTTTAGTATTTCCTTCTTTATCTTTGTCACTTTGACAATGATTAAGAGTAAGTCAGTTAAAAATGATCCCCCGTAGTGCTGTGTGTGTGTGTGCTGCTGTACTACCTAAATAAAAAAAAATTAGGGGTTAGGGCATTGTAAAAACGCTAAAATAATAAAATAAAGGTCAAAAAAATCGCGTGCGCGCGGTTATCGTTCGCCAAGCAGTCGCACCCCCTGGCGTCAAGTTCAAACTCCGCCTATGGTGGAACGCCCTACCCAAAGCTGTAAAGGAATGTGAATCCCTGCCCACATTCAAAACCGCTCTTAAAGAGCACCTACGGGAGGCTGCAATTCGAAACTGGCCACCGTAAATGCCCAAAACCCCCACCACCTCCTAATAGACAGTCTCCTCCCCACCGCATGTATTCCCTCCCCGGCGTATGTATATTTCTCTCCCACCCACCCACCCCCTCCTAATGTACAGTCCCCTCCCCATCATATGTATATACTCTGTCAGGATCTAGGGGTAACAGTACTGTATATTTGAATACCGCTTATGTCACAAATGTATCAGTACTAAATACCTATATGTCCCTATGCCATAAATGTCATGTATGTTGTGTATGTCATAAATGTCTATATGAATTGAAAATGGGGGACCCTGATGGAAACAAGACAAACGCCTTTCTCAGGTCTGCATCCCCTTAACAATTGTATGTATTGAGCCGTACTGTATTGTACCCATTCTGCAATCTGTTGAATAAAGTTTTCATTCATTCATTCATTCATTCAGACAATGTTGACTGGAAAATGAGTCTTTGATAAGCGACGGGCAGATTAGACACATAATTTAAAACATAGATTAGGCGATATTAACGTTAACATTGGAGTGGATTTGGGCATTCAAGGGGGTAAAAAGGAAAACACGGACTGGCTATCAAAGTGTTAATAATGAGACTGAATAATGACATCACACAATAGTCTAATGATTAGACTGTTGTGTGATGTGATTGATTGATTGATTGATTGATTGAAAACTGTAACAGATTGCAGAATGGGCACAATAGAGTACAAGTCAGCAGGAAGGGTACAACTCTTTCAGCTGAGTAACAATGTTCATCAAACAGTGTTGAAACTTGGGTGCTGCATTGTTGAGTGCATAGACATAGGACATATCAGTATAGTAGGAAGAGTGCATAATAGTTTATTAGTTTATTATATGGATCCTAGGGGTGTAACGGTACACAAAAAACACAGTTCGGTACATACCTCGGTTTTGAAGTCACGGTTCGGTACAGTGGGGGAAAGTTTGGCTTTCCATGTACCACTCAGGGGTGATGTAGTGTGCAGTAACTAATTGTACTTGTAGGGCTGTCAAAGTATATTCTATATTGAAATGAATAATCGACTTGTAAAAAAAAAAAAATAATAATTATTATATTAGATTGTGAAAAAAACAGCCCCCGGTGAGCGGTCGTTAGTGGTTAACATACCGTTGTATTCTTTTGTTACCGAGCCATTCGGACCGGTACGGAACACACTGAAACGGTTCGGTACAGATAGGTGTACCTTTACACCCCCCTAATTAGTCCACACCCATGGGTGAAAGACTATTCTTCCTGGGGTCCAAACACATAACAAAAGAAACATAAAAAACACTTTAGCGTACATTCTCAATATCTGCAAAATCACAACACGAAAAGGCTCCAACCACAAATACAATACTAACTAAATAAATCAATAACTCAAGTGTATTTCATTATTCATAACAGCGTTTTTCAACTTTTTCTTAAAAGTACATTTGTTGCTGATAATCATTATATTCACAGGTAAAAATGCAATAGTAATATACAATGTACAGGTGATTAAACTGGGTATAAAATATATAAATGAGTAATAGTGCTAATCAGATGTATGTACAGAGTTGTAGTATTAATATGTACAGTGATACAGGTATAAAGACACTATGGTAGTAAGTCATACTGGCCAGCAGCGTAACTAGTAAGAGTAGGTAAGGGATAAGTACAGATATAGATATGGTATCTACAGATATGTATATACAGCATTATTGTACTTGCTAGGATCCTGATGAGAGTGCGGAAATATGAACACATCACACCCATATACTCCATTCCCTACACTGACTCCCCGCCTCCTTCAGGATATAATACAAGGTCTCCCTCCTCACCCATCAGTGCATCCACAGCAGCGCCCCCTCCTATCTAAAATAACTCATCGCTCCCCCGACCTCCACCCGCTCCCTCCACTCTGGATACTCAAACACACCACGCACCTCTGCACCATGGGCGACCGGGCCTTCTGCTCTGCTGCTCCTCGGCTGTGGAATGCCCTCCCCGACCATCTGAGAGCACCACAGTCCGTTGAGGCTTTCAACGGGGCACTAAAAGGCATTTGCCTAAATTATAAAAAAAATAAAATATTTTGATCTGAATGTTTCTTCCATTTCATTCGTTGTTTTATTCATTTTAATTGTTTTATTAAAAACAAATGTTAATCTTTATATCCTTTCATGTGGCACTTTGAGATTGTTACAAATATAAAGTGCGTTACAAATAGAATTGATTATTATTATTATTATTACTTGCTATCATAGAGTTATATGCAGGTGTATAAGTAGGTATATAGAAGGATTATATGCAGGTATATTCAGACCGATATGCAGTATATGCTATATGCATTCAGACATATGAACACACTCCTTCGTACAATACATTAACTATAGCCGTTTAGTCAGTGGCATTTTGGCTCATGTTATCTTGAGAGGTCACGTCCTTCCTCCTCTGTCCTAATGGAGATGACAATTCCTATGAGGGGCCCCCGTAGATCACGAGATCTTGAAATCCAATCAATCGGATACCTCAGCGTTCACATTGAAATTCCACTCCAACACTTAGGACAGAAACTATTAACTGTAGGCCCGTTCGACCGTGAATATGAGTGCTGGGGGGCTTGTTATCGGAGTGATGTATCGATTGCTGTCACACCTCCCGCACCTCTTCTCCTCGCTCTCCCGTCACAGCCGGTGAAGACTGAGGAATGATGATCGGCTGCGACGCGAGATCGCTGTTATTAGAACGTAACGTCCCGCGTTGACCGCTTCAGAGGATAGATTAATAATATGGACCGCAACATAAAATCACTGGTACAACAGCTCAGCTATTAGCTACACGAGAATCATAGCTATATCGATCCGCTTCCCAGTGTGTGTTTTTGCCGTACGCGATTCATCCGTGCGTCCCGCA